>NC_138312.1:18992500-19122500 GCF_965601325.2 Salmo salar | reverse complement strand
GCTGTGTGGGAAGAGAAGAAAAGGAATTGACAAACAAAGCAACAGAGAAACTGGATAATACTGCAATCTTATAGGAAAATGTGCATGTGTGTGCCTGCGGGTAAAGCTGTGTGTGTGTGTGTGTGTGGAATACACAGCAGTAAGATACTAAGACAGCTGCCTCAATATGACTAACATGTCCTCTCCTTTCCTCATTCATCATATCTTCCTCCCTCTCCTATCCTCTGCACCACCATAACCACTGTCCCCCCACAACAGAGGCCCATCCATCTGTTACCGTTGGAACACCTAGTTTGACTCTTGTGTTCCAAACCATGTGTTCTAAACCATGTTGCCAGAGCTGTTCTTTTCTCCTTCTTTGTCATCCTGGTTGTTCTATAGCTGGTATAATTCATGATCTCTCCTGCAATGCCACATGGTTCTAAACTAAGTGAGGCAGTGAGGATACTCAACACTCTCCCTCCACCCAACACCAGTGCCTTAAAGTATTTAAGTAAAAATACACTAAAATACGATTTATATTTTTGTCAAATTTTACTTTTAATTCACTAAATTCCTGAAGGAAATATTGTACTTTTTACTCCATACATTTTCCCTGACAACCAAAAGTACTCTTTTACTGTTCCCAATAGAAGCATAGTTTTGGATGATAATAACAATAACAACAACAAAAGGGCAATAATGTTAGCAAGAAGTGGGAATAAAAATGCCCTTAAAAGCAACTCTTACATTTGAATGCTTAGCAGGACAGGAAAATGGTCCAATTCACACTTATCAATAAAACATCCCTGGTCATCCCTACCGCCTCTGATCTGGCAGACTCACTAAACAATGCTTTGTTTTGTAAATAATGTCTTGCAGTGTGCCCCTGGCTATCCGTAAATAAAATAAAAAGTACAATTGTTCTGTCTGGTTTGCTTGAAATAAGGAATTTTAAATGATTTATACTTTTACTTTTAAAACCCCATACGGGTGAAGTCGGAAGTTTACATACACTTAGGTTGGAGTCATTAAAACTTGTTTTTCAACCACTCCACAAATTACTTGTTGACAACCTATAGTTTTGACAAGTCGGTTAGGACATCATTTTTCCAACAATTGTTTACAGACAGATTATTTCACATATAATTCACTGTATCACAATTCCAGTGGGTCAGAAGTTTACATACACTAAGTTGACTGTGCCTTTAAACAGCTTGGAAAATTCCAGAAAATGATGTCATGGCTTTAGCAGCTTCTGATAGGCTAATTGTCATCATTTGAGTCAATTGGAGGTGTACCTGTGGATGTATTTCAAGGCCTACCTTCAAACTCAGTGCCTCTTTGTTTGACATCATGGGAAAATCAAAAGAAATCAGCCAAGATCTCAGAAAAAATATTGTATACTTCCAAAAGTCTGGTTCATCCTTGGGAGCAATTTCCAAACACCTGAAAGTACCACGTTCATCTGTACAAACAATAGTACGCAAGTATAAACACCATGGGACCACGCAGCCGTCATATCGCTCAGGAAGGAGACACGTTCTGTCTCCTAGAGATGAACGTACTTTGGTGTGAAAAGTGCAAATCAATCCCAGAACAGCAGCAAAGGACCTTGTGAAGATGCTGGAGGAAACCGGAACAAAAGTATCTATATCCACAGTAAAACAAGTCCTATATCGACATAACCTGAAAAGCCACTCAGCAAGGAAGAAGCCACTGCTCCAAAACCGCCATAAAAAAGCCAGACTATGGTTTGCAACTGCACAAGGGGACAAAGATCGTACTTTTTGAAGAAATGTCCTCTGGTCTGATTAAAGAAAAATAGGACTGTTTGGCCATAGTGACCATCGTTATGTTTGGTGGAAAAAGGGGGATGCTTGCAAGCCGAAGAACACCATCCCAACCGTGAAGCATGAAGGTGGCAGCATCATGTTGTGGGGGTGCTTTGCTGCAGGAGGGACTGGTGCACTTCACAAAATAGATGGCATCATGAGGATGGAAAATTATGTGGATATATTGAAGCAACATCTCAAGACATCAGTCAGGAAGTTAAAGCTTGGTTGCAAATGGGTCTTCCAAATGGACAATGACCCCAAGCATACTTCCAAAGTTGTGTCAAAATGGCTTAAGGACAACAAAGTCAAGGTATTGGAGTGGCCATCACAAAGCCCTGACCTCAATCCCATACATTTTACATTTTTACATTTTAGTCATTTAGCAGACGCTCTTATCCAGAGCGACTTACAGTAGTGAATGCATACATTTCATCATTATTTTTTTTTCATACTGGTCCCCCGTGGGAATCGAACCCACAACCCTGGCGTTGCAAACACCATGCTCTATCAACTGAGCCACACAGGACCATAGAAAATGTATGGGCAGAACTGAAAAAGCATGTGTGAGCAAGAAGGCCTACAAACCTGACTCAGTTACACCAGCTCTGTATGGAGGAATGGACCAAAATTCACCCAACTTATTGTGGGAAGCTAGTGGAAGGCTACCCGAAACGTTTGACTCAAGTTCAACAATTGAAAGGCAATGCTACCAAATACTAATTGAGTGTATATAAACTTCTGACCCACTGGGAATGTGATGAAAGAAATAAAAGCTGAAATAAATCATTCTCTCTACTATTATTCTGACATTTCACATTCTTAAAATAAAGTGGTGATCCTAACTGACCTAAAACAGGGAATTTTTACTAGGATTAAATGTTCAGGAATTGTGAAAAACTGAGTTTAACTATATTTGGCTAAGGTGTATGTAAACTTCCGACTTCAACTGTACTTTTAGACTTTTACTCAAGTAGTATTTTACCCTGGTGACTTTCACTTGAGTCATTTTATATGAAGGTATCTTTACTTTAACTCAAGTATGACAATTGGGTACTTTTCCCACCACTGCCCAACACCATGTCAGATACACCAGCAAACAGCATATAGAGACTGAACAGTGGACAGAGTAGAGACAGAGTAGAGGAGAGAGGAGTGTGGCTGTGTGGAGGTTTGAGTGTTCCCTTGTGAGAGGGGAGTGACAGAGACAGGACAGAGCAGTCTGAGGAGAGGCGTTGTTCAGTGGGTTAGTCTCTGACAGCTGGGGCCTCTTATCAGAGCAACCGGCTGGAACTACACAGCTGCCTGCCTGGCACACGCAGTGATGATACCGCCGTGCCACCAAGAGATGGATCACACATCAGAGGAGGCAGCGTGTGACGTGGACACACTCCTCTCTCTGCAGATGGATGGACATACAGAAAAAGGAGAGAGGGAGGGAGAAAGAGAGAGAAAGACCAACGAAGGGAGAGACTACTCCTCCCTCGTGATGCACGCGCACACACACACACACACACACACACACACACCACACACACACACACACACACACACACACACACACACACACACACACACACACACACACACACACACACACACACTAAAGTGGGCCAGAAGAAGTCAGGCTGCCTCCAGTGTGGATGTGTATGGGACTGGGGCCAGATGCCTGCAGACAAACCATGGTCACTAGAGAGGCTGCTGGCAGAAAGAGTGGAGGGAGGGCTGCTCCCATCACCAAACAGCATGCCTATGATCTTTCTCTCTCATCCCTCTTTTTCTGTCCCTCCATATGTCGCTCCGACACACTGTCCCTTTACTTCAGTAGCTCCCTGTTCCCCTCTGACCCCTTTCTTCTCCGTGTTTTTGGTCCTCCTATTTGTCCTCGCCTGCTGTTTATCTCTCCACATGTCTCTGTCCCGCTCCTCTGTCCAGCTCTCTAACCTCCTGTCAAAGAGCCATGAAATCTTGTTCTCTAAGATAGCATCAGACACATGGACTGCATCTACAACAGAGTTGGGGCACTGCCCTGGTGATTATCCATCAGCTGATGTTATCCTGTCATGAATACAGATGTGTGGCCCTACAGTAGAGGTCAGTCCAGGGGTGGAGAGGAGACTCACCGTCCTGGCGGTCAGCTCGGGAGGGTTGTCGTTGATGTCGGTCACAGAGATGAGGGCGGTGGCCGTGTTGGACAGGCCAAAGTTCAGGTTCCCCTCCATGTCCGTGGCCTGGACGATGATGGTGTACTGCGACACTTTCTGGAAAGACACACCACATTCATGTTAGATAACTAAGACGTCATAGAGGGTGAAGGTAGTTCTGAGCATACGATAGCTAGGTGGACTGACTGAGAAACAAACAAGTGAATAACTAGCACAAATAGCTCTGAACCTGACACACACACTTACGTGCAAACTCATGAACACACGCGCGCGCACACACACACACACACACACACACACACACACACACACACACACACACACACACACACACACACACACACACACACACACACACACACACAAAGGCTTAGGAAGTGAGGGAGCAATGGGCGCGAGTGAAAGGCTCATCCATTATAGCCTACAAGTCCCTGCTTTTAGCTCTCTGAGCAACCCTCATCATCACTCACTCTAATGGAGGTGCCATCACTTTAAGAAGAACCACTATGCTGCAAATATTAAAGAGAGTGAATGGACATTATTTAGGCCAGTTAGATGGGAGAGAATAGCTAGAGGTGGTGCTGCCGTAAAGACCACCATTGAAAGAACAGTCAATCATGACGTCAGGCGGTATAATATGCATTCACACTGAGAAGATACGGCAGAGACACTGTCTTCTCTCGCTCTCCTTCCCTCTCACACTGCACACAGATGCACACATTATATATTATTTTGACTCAAAAACAAAACTCATTGACACTTTGCTGCTGTCCATGGTGCTGAAAGTTCACTGTGTCCATCAGTGCAGCGATAGTTCCGCTCCTCTCGCCAGTCCATCTCTCTCTCTCCAGTCTCCCAGGCTCTCCCCTGGTCTCTCCCTGTAAGCCTCTCAGAGTCGCCGCTCCTCTCTGCTCTCATTAATCCGTTTGGCTAAACCTCCTATTGTGCTGGTGTCAAAAATGGATGTCAAGGACAGGTCAGTCAGTGTGAAGAGGAGAGGGAAGCCCAGCCTAGTCTACTGCCATGTTCGGTCACACCATATTTGGATAGTCTGGATTTTCCATCGGTAAATGCTCTACAGATGGTCATAATATCAACAAACTATGTGTTGATAAGCAACTACTTGCTATGTTTAGGGCTAGGGCTAGGTTTAGAATAAGGGTTAGGGCTAGGGCTAGGTTTAGAATAAGGGTTAGGGCTAGGGCTAGGTTTAGAATAAGGGTTAGGGTAAGGGCTATGTTTAGGGTTAGGATAAGGGTTAAGGTTAGGGCTAGTGTTAGGTTTAGAGTAAGGGTTAGGGTAAGGGCTACGTTTAGGGTTAGGATAAGGGTTAAGGTTAGGGCTAGTGTTAGGTTTAGAGTAAGGGTTAGGGTAAGGGCTACGTTTAGGGTTAGGATAAGGGTTAAGGTTAGGGCTAGTGTTAGGTTTAGAGTAAGGGTTAGGGTAAGGGCTATGTTTAGGGTTAGGATAAGGGTTAAGGTTAGGGCTAGTGTTAGGTTTAGAGTAAGGGTTAGGGTTAGGGTAAGGGCTACGTTTAGGGTTAGGATAAGGGTTAAGGTTAGGGCTAGTGTTAGGTTTAGAGTAAGGGTTAGGGTAAGGGCTACGTTTAGGGTTAGGATAAGGGTTAAGGTTAGGGCTAGTGTTAGGTTTAGAGTAAGGGTTAGGGTTAGGGTAAGGGCTACGTTTAGGGTTAGGATAAGGGTTAAGGTTAGGGCTAGTGTTAGGTTTAGAGTAAGGGTTAGGGTTAGGGTAAGGGCTACGTTTAGGGTTAGGATAAGGGTTAAGGTTAGGGCTAGTGTTAGGTTTAGAGTAAGGGTTAGGGTTAGGGTAAGGGCTACGTTCAGGGTTAGGATAAGGGTTAAGGTTAGAGCTAGGGTTAGTAGTTACTTGAAATGGGCAGATTAAGGTTTTACTGCTAACCTACAAAGCATTACATGGGCTTGCTCCTACCCATCTTTCCGATTTGGTCCTGTTGTACATACCTACACGTACGCTACGGTCACAAGACACAGGCCTCCTAACTGTCCCTAGAATTTCTAAGCAAACAGCTGGAGGCAGGGCTTTCTCCTATAGAGCTCAATTTTTATGGAATGGTCTGCCTACCCATGTGAGAGACGCAGACTCGGTCTCAACCTTTAAGTCATTACTGAAGACTCATCTCTTCAGTAGGTCCTATGATTGAGTGCAGTCTGGCCCAGGAGTGTGAAGGTGAACGGAAAGGCACTGGAGCAACGAACCGCCCTTGCTGTCTCTGCCTGGCCGGTTCCCCTCTCTCCACTGGGATTCTCTGCCTCTAACCCTATTACAGGGGCTGAGTCACTGTCTTACTGGTGCTCTTCCATGCCGTCCCTAGGAGGGGTGTGTCACTTGAGTCACTGACGTGATCTTCCTGTCTGGGTTGCCCCCCCCCCCCCCCCCCCCCCTTGGGTTGTGCCGTGGCAGAGATCTTTGTGGGCTATACTCGGCCTTGTCTCAGGATGGTAAGTTGGTGGTTGAAGATATCCCTCTAGTGGTGTGTGGGCTGTGCTTTGGCAAAGTAGGTGGGGTTATATCCTGCCTGTTTGGCCCTGTCCGGGGGTATCATCGGATGGGGCCACAGTGTCTCCCGACCCCTCCTGTCTCAGCCTCCAGTATTTATGCTGCAGTAGTTTATGTGTCAGTTATATCTGGAGAATTTCTCCTGTCTTATCCGGTGTCCTGTGTGAATTTAATCTCTCCTCCCCTCTCCTCTCCTCTCCTCCAATTTCAACTGTTCTGCCTGCGGCTATGGAACCCTGACCTGTTCACCGGACGTGCTACCTGTCCCAGACCTGCTGTTTTCAACTCTCTAGAGACAGCAGGAGCGGTAGAGATACTCTGAATGATCGGCTATGAAAAGCCAACTGACATTTACTCCTGAGGTGCTGACCTTTTGCACCCTCGACAACCACTGTGATTATTATTATTTGACCCTGCTGGTCATCTATGAACATCTTGGCCATGTACTGTTAATATCTCCACCCGGCACAGCCAGAAGAGACTGGCCACCCCTCAGCGCCTGGTTCCTCTCTAGGTTTCTTCCTAGGTTCTGGCCTTTCTAGGGTCCTAGCCAGCTGCATTGCTTGATGGGCTGGGTTTCTGTACAGCACTTTGAGATATCAGCTGATGTAAGAAGGGCTATATAAATAAATTTGATTTGAAATGTTACTGATATTCTGTAGATAGACTATTCAAATAAAGTGTTACCCTGTGTTCAGCTGAAAGGGCCTCTTTCCAAGCCTTTCACCATTCAGCAGCCCTGCTTTCTGCTATGCCTGTGCCAGTTCTGCACGGTTGACCTCGATAACACGGCCTATAACAGCTCTGGGGTCAGGACTTGAATCTCAGACGCATTTAGGGTGGAACCCAGGTGGCTGGCTAATGAACCCTGATGGAGGCCAGTAAAATGCTGGGGAAAGATCAGTGCTCTTTCTATTTTTCTTTCTCCGTCTCTCTCCGTCTCGCTCTCTCTCTCCGTCTCGCTCTCTCTCTCTCTCTCCGTCTCGCTCGCTCTCTCTCTCTCTCTCTCCGTCTCGCTCGCTCTCTCTCTCTCTCTCTCCGTCTCGCTCGCTCGCTCTCTCTCTCTCCGTCTCGCTCGCTCTCTCTCTCTCTCTCTCTCCGTCTCGCTCGCTCTCTCTCTCTCTCTCTCCGTCTCGCTCGCTCTCTCACTCTCTCTCCGTCTCGCTCGCTCGCTCTCTCTCTCTCCGTCTCGCTCGCTCGCTCTCTCTCTCTCCGTCTCGCTCGCTCTCTCTCTCTCCGTCTCGCTCGCTCTCTCTCTCTCCGTCTCGCTCGCTCTCTCTCTCTCTCCGTCTCCCTCTCTCTCTCCGTCTCCCTCTCTCTCTCTCCGTCTCCCTCTCTCTCTCTCCGTCTCCCTCTCTCTCTCTCTCCGTCTCCCTCTCTCTCTCTCTCCGTCTCCCTCTCTCTCTCTCTCCGTCTCCCTCTCTCTCTCTCTGTCTCCCTCTCCCTCTCTCTCTCCCTCTCTCTCCGTCTCCCTCTCTCTCTCCTCTCCTCCCCGTCTCCCTCTCTCTCTCTCTCCGTCTCCCTCTCTCTCTCTCTCTCTCCGTCTCCCTCTCTCTCTCTCTCCGTCTCCCTCTCTCTCTCTCCGTCTCCCTCTCTCTCTCCGTCTCCCTCTCTCTCTCTCCGTCTCCCTCTCTCTCTCTCCGTCTCCCTCTCTCTCTCTCTCTCTCTCTCCGTCTCCCTCTCTCTCTCCCTCTCTCCGTCTCTCTCTCCGTCTCTCTCTCCCTCTCTCTCTCCCTCTCTCTCTCCGTCTCCCTCTCTCTCTCCGTCTCCCTCTCTCTCTCCGTCTCCCTCTCTCTCCCTCCCTCTCTCTCCCTCCCTCTCTCTCCCTCCCTCTCTCCCTCTCTCCGTCTCCCTCTCTCTCTCCCTCTCTCCGTCTCCCTCTCTCTCTCTCTCTCCGTCTCTCTCTCCGTCTCTCTCTCCGTCTCTCTCTCCCTCTCCCTCTCCCTCTCCGTCTCCCTCTCTCTCTCCCTCTCTCTCTCCCCGTCTCCCTCTCTCTCTCTCCGTCTCCCTCTCCGTCTCCCTCTCCGTCTCCCTCTCCGTCTCCCTCTCCGTCTCCCTCTCCGTCTCCCTCTCCGTCTCTCTCTCCGTCTCCCTCTCCGTCTCTCTCTCCGTCTCCGTCTCCCTCTCCGTCTCCCTCTCCGTCTCCCTCTCCGTCTCCCTCTCCGTCTCTCTCTCCGTCTCTCTCTCCGTCTCCGTCTCCCTCTCCGTCTCCCTCTCCGTCTCTCTCTCCGTCTCTCTCTCCGTCTCCGTCTCTCTCTCCGTCTCCGTCTCTCTCTCCGTCTCTCTCTCCGTCTCCGTCTCTCTCTCCCCGTCTCCGTCTCTCTCTCCGTCTCCGTCTCTCTCCATCTCTCCCTGTCTCCATCTCTCTCCCTCTCGCCATCTCTCTCCCTCTCTCTCCGTCTCCATCTCTCTCCCTCTCTCTGTCTCTCTCCGTCTCTCTCTCTCTGCTCAAGGAGCAGCGTGTTTAATAGTCAGGTCAGTTGATCCAGTGAGGCTTTTTAAAACACTTAAACTCACCCAGAGTCATTTAAAGTTCTGCAGAGTCATTAGGACTCGCTCCACATGTTAATTTGAACTAGACCAGCTCTATTAATGAAAACTCAATACGGGCTGCGCTTTATTACAGTCATAATGAAATATCAATACCATCTCTTCTCATAGTGCACTGCGGTAAATAGACCCTTTATTCAGCTACATTATGGTAACACTAGTCCTGGATAGTTGCTGTCCTGTGGCTAGCCTGACTGAGTAGCAGACGTGCATAGTCTTTGATCAAGCATGGAAAGGTGTGTTAAGCCCAACAGCAGGTGGCACTCTGACCCAGTAGGGGGAATGAGACATGCTGTCCTGCAGCACTTTGTTCCAAACCTGACAGTTGATAGAAGTTTAACCCAGCACACACATACACACACTCTTCTAGCCTCTTCCTCCCGTCAGTGGGTCTGCCCTAACAAGCCATTAATGGCGTCTCTAATGAGTCCTATAGATCTTTGAAAATAAGTATCTCTGTTAGATTAGAGCCCAACTCAAGAAAGGAAATAAGCCTTCTTTCACCAAACAGAACAAAAGCAGCGCTTTTCCCACGGGCCTAAGCTCTTGGACTTTAATGGGAAGGGTTGAAAGGCATCTGGGGCCATAAGAACAGAACACTGCTGCAAACTCTGAGGTAAAATGAGATCCTTTACACAGGAACTGAACGAGACCAGAGAGTACAGAAAGCACAAAAGGCTACAGGCTAACAGAACTCTATAGCCAGTACTCCTTTTAAACCAAAAAGGTCAAATTAAATCCTGAAATGGTTGTCTAATAGTCACTGTTTGAAGTGGAGTTTGCTTTCAAATCTTAGTTAAAAAAATGATGGGGAAAGACATTACTGACATTGATAGGAAAAATGCAAGGTACATTTTTTACCTACAAAACATTAAAGACATGCTCCGGAACTTTGGATACTACTAAGTGTTTTTTAAACCTCCCACTTTGGGCTGGGTGTGTCAATGTGTAGTTCATACATGCATAATCGGGGCAGCTGGTAGCCTAGTGGTTAGAGCGTTGGACTAGTAACTGAAAGGTTGCAAGATCGAATCCCTGAGCTGACAAGGTAAAAATATGTCGTTCTGCCCCTGAACAAGGCAGTTAACCCACTGTTCCCCGGTAGGCTGTCATTGAAAATAAGAATTTGTTCTTAACCGACTTGCCTAGTTTAATAAAGGTAAAATAAAATAAAAATAATCTATGAGCAGAATTACTGTCTTACCTCAATTAGCCACAAAATCCCTAGTTTGAAAGCAACAGTTTTTCTGTAAGCTGTGCTGTGCCATTTCCCATTACATTTTCCCCCACGTGGGCCAACACCCTAGCAATTCGAGTTCAACCAATGAGCTTCAGCACCTCGCCATATGAGTAACAGCTAGCAAGATGCACCCACAGCAGAGCGAGAGAGAGACAGCAATGATGTGTTGCACACACTGTGTGTGAAATAGTACGCAATTTTCGGGGACCACTACTGGCCCAAAAAATATAGAAAAGTACCGGAGAATCCCTTTAATGGAGAATGCATTGAATCCGAGCTGTGTGTGTTTGTGCTTTGTGTGTTAGGCAGACTGAACATGTGACGAAGACAAAGCAAGCGTGAATGAGCACTGAACTAGCACTTTCCGTATTTGCTCTGTGGTTTGTGTTCCGGCCTGTCAGTTTGGTACTGACCACAGTGATTACCCTGTCACTAACAATCTACCTCAAACAGCCACTGACTCACATTTAACCCAGAGAGACTCCCTCTCTCCCATTCACTGCAGCTTTCTGAGGAAGATGGAGCACAGCTCTCCTGCTAAATACACTGTATGAAACACAAAGGCACATGGACATACAATATACATACACACCCAGACCAATATGATACACTCATGACCCATGAAATACTGTCACACAAACACTCAGATACACCCATATGCACAGACACTTCCCCCCCAGATATGCCAGAAACAAACTTTTCACCAGAGGGAGCCCATAATGGTTAACCACTTCCCCAGCTTGAAGGAGTAATACTCAGTCCCCTGGAGATGCCCAGTGCCCTACCTTATCCCCTGCCCAGCCTCTCCTCCCCCATGTGGACAGTCTGTAGGCACTCAGAAACACCGACTACAGTGTCAGATCAATGCCCTAATCAGGCAGAGCAGAGCTTACACGGTCCAACCTGGAGCTGACACGAGTCAGCGACGCCGCCCAGCATCGTGCCCAGCACCGTGCACAGCCAGGCTCCAGAGAGGCTGCAGTAGCCTGGGGGAATGAAAAGCAATGGACCTGCCACTCCATCCAGGCCTAGAGAGCACTGAGACAGCCTAGTCCATCTGTGGCACACAGTACAGGACAGCATGACTCTTACACTCAGCAGCTCTGACACCCAGCAGGCTACCTCATACTGTACCTCATCGCTACACGCTCAGGACCAGGACTAACAAATGCTGCCCATTAGCCACCAGCACAAGAGAAAGACACAGTGGCTTGTTTATGTACAGTACCTCTGTTTCTCAGGCAGAGAGCGAGGGACCCAGAGACAGCTTAGCCCTGCTTGTTAACCAGTGTGCTGAAACATGCAGTGGCACGAGGGCACAGAAGAGGTGAGGTCAGGGATGCAGTGAGTGGCAGGGTAATTGGCATTCAGGAGTGTTCAGGGCTGGGTGACACTGAAGTGCCCTTCCTGTTCCCCTGCTCTTCTCCACACTGAAGAGGCTCACTCACCCCTTAATTAACACATGAATATTCCATTTAGTCTCCAGTGCAACTGATGAAGAGGATTAGCCGCTACATCGCAGTGTGTGGTGTGTGTGTGAGTGTGTGTGTGTGTGTGTGTGTGTGTGTGGGGGGCATGCGTGCGTACATGTGTGTTAATGCCTGAGAGTGTACTTATGTGTGTGACCTTGAGCGTAGGTGGGTGAACACCCAGGTGTGTCCTAGTTTTAGGGGGATGATCAGAGGGAGAGAGGCAGGTGGGACTGGGCTGCTGGAGTTGCTGCTCTACCTAGATTAATGAGGTTGACTCCCATCCGTTCAGCTGTGGGGGAGACCAGGGGAAAGTGAAACAGGCCCCTGCATTAACTGCAGATCATTTCTACTGTCAACGCTTTACTGTTTTATGCATACTTGAATGAGTAAAGTGCATGCATACAGAACCTGGATGCAGTTGTGATTGTTTATTTTCCTCAATATTCACACACAAATCTGATATTTAACAACTAATCCTGGTAGCCGTACCAGTCTTTTGTTTCCAATATAGGTCAAATCCGTCTGGTTTCCACAGGATGATCAGGATGGAGTTATTGCCAAGTGGGACTATTGGGAAATCTGCAAATATAAACGTTATGAGACTGACTGGTGTTGCCAGAGCTCAAAGGTTTAGACTCAGCACTTGTGCTTTTATGTCTGTGGTAAAATCACCAGACTAATAATATCATAATGATACAGTATTAGGAGTGTGAGTCTGAGAGTGTTAGGAGTGTGAGTCTGAGAGGCTGACTGTAAGAGGCTGACTGTAAGAGGCTGACTGCAGGGTGAGCACAGCTTCTCATAAAAGACTCTGCTGGCAGCTTACTGATGCATTATGGGATAAACAGAGTAGACCCACCGTGACCTCCCTCATTAGTGATCTAAGAAGGGGGGGGCACAACACCTGCGGGAGTGCGACACAAGGAGGGTAGAGGTTAAACCAGGTGAAATCCATTCCCATGACCCCCTTAAGCTAGCGTCCCACCTAGCCCCAAGAGGTTAAGGAGGGCCAGCACGTGTTGGTATTTTATAACCATTAGTAGTGCTGTTCGCAGGGTCAGGGTCGATTCCATTTCAACTCCTGTCAACTGAATTGGACATGAAAAGTCTCTACACATGAATAATTCAATTCAGTTCCTGAATAGACTGGAATATAGATAGGAATCAACCCCAACCCTATTGGACTATTTTGCTCATAATGGTTAAGGTTTAGTCTAGGGAGAGAGGGAATCCTGAGTTCGTTATTAAGGGCAGAAGGTGACTGACTGGTGTACAGGAGTGGTGACCTATAGGAAACAACACCCAGTATCTGACTATATTTAATATAATGACTTAGTTTGACATGGTACCCCTGCCATGAGATGTGAGGTGACACAGTAGACACCATCAACATACCGTAACCCTGTGGATGTGCAGTAACAGGCTGACATGAACACTGATCCAACAGGATGTCAATGCCCCTTCCTCCCCACTGCTCCCCTCCCGTTCCCCCCACCTGTTCCCCTCCTGTTCCCCCCCTGTTCCCCCCCCTAACAGACAGTGTGACCTTGTTGTGCTACTGACCTCCCTGTCCAAGCCGGCGGCCACCGTGAAGATGTCTCCCGTCTCGCTGTTGATGGTGAACATGTTGGGGATTGGCATGTGGGGGGTCTGGGATAGGATCCGGTAGCGCACCATCCCATTGGCTGTGGTGTCGTCATCTGAGTCGTTGGCGGTCACCTGCATCACTAACGTGCCTGCCAACAGGGAGGAGGCAGAGCCAGCAACAGTTAGAGAAACACAATGTGAATCACACAGCACAGGAAACACCTCCTCCGGGCAAAGACAGAGCCATGAACAGTTATACAAACACCAAGAGATTTAACATATGTCCCATCATCAGACACAAACACCAAGAGATTTAACATATGTGTCCCACCATCATACACAAACACCAAGAGATTTAACATGTGTCCCTCCATCATACACAAACACCAAGAGATTTAACATGTGTCCCTCCATCATACACAAACACCAAGAGATTTAACATGTGTCCCACCATCATACACAAACACCAAGAGATTTAACATGTGTCCCTCCATCATACACAAACACCAAGAGATTTAACATGTGTCCCTCCATCATACACAAACACCAAGAGATTTAACATGTGTCCCATCATCATACACAAACACCAAGAGATTTAACATGTGTGTCCCACCATCATACACAAACACCAAGAGATTTAACATGTGTCCCATCATCATACACAAACACCAAGAGATTTAACATGTGTCCCTCCATCATACACAAACACCAAGAGATTTAACATGTGTCCCTCCATCATACACAAACACCAAGAGATTTAACATATGTCCCATCATCATACACAAACACCAAGAGATTTAACATATGTCCCATCATCATACACAAACACCAAGAGATTTAACATGTGTCCCATCATCATACACAAACACCAAGAGATTTAACATATGTCCCATCATCATACACAAACACCAAGAGATTTAACATGTGTGTCCCACCATCATACACAAACACCAAGAGATTTAACATGTGTCCCTCCATCATACACAAACACCAAGAGATTTAACATGTGTCCCACCATCAGACACAAACACCAAGAGATTTAACATGTGTGTCCCATCATCATACACAAACACCAAGAGATTTAACATATGTCCCATCATCATACACAAACACCAAGAGATTTAACATGTGTCCCATCATCATACACAAACACCAAGAGATTTAACATGTGTCCCACCATCAGACACAAACACCAAGAGATTTAACATGTGTCCCACCATCAGACACAAACACCAAGAGATTTAACATGTGTCCCATCATCATACACAAACACCAAGAGATTTAACATGTGTCCCATCATCATACACAAACACCAAGAGATTTAACATGTGTCCCACCATCAGACACAAACACCAAGAGATTTAACATGTGTCCCACCATCAGACACAAACACCAAGAGATTTAACATGTGTCCCACCATCAGACACAAACACCAAGAGATTTAACGTGTCCCTCCATCATACACAAACACCAAGAGATTTAACATGTGTCCCACCATCATATACAAACAGCAAGAGATTTAACATATGTCCCACCATCATACACAAACGCATATTTAACATGCAGTACACAGTATACACACACACACTTCAAAACTTATTTCAAACCCATTCCCTGCATCTGTGTCTTCAGCTAAGGGAAAATTCAAGGGGAAAATAAGCAGACAACAAACTCTGTGAAAAAGCCCCCATTCATCCCATCCCTGTATATACCAGGCTGGTAGGCTGGCAGGCAGGCAGGCAGGCAGGGTAAAGTTCCCCCCTACAGAGTCCATTTAGTAATGAGCAGCACTGGCTCTTCTGCCATTTCCACCATCCATTATTTCAGCCTTCAGCGGAACGGCTGCTGCCCTTAATGCTCCGATGCTCTCTCCCTATTTGTCTTGGAATCATGGGTAAAAAACACAGCCATTTAAGGCTGACGGTGGGGGTGGTGTGTGGCTGTGTACGTGTGTATAGAGGTGGAGGGGATGGGGGGTGAAAGGCCTATGCCCCCATCTCCCCTAGCAGAATTATTGATTTGTAAGAGCTTGTCAGCCAGGCTCACAAATGTGACCAGGCAATTAGGAGCACTCTGTCCAGGAAAAGGGAGAGATCTCCTCATTCCTCTCCCCAGCTCAGGGAAAATGTCACTCTCCATCAGGCAGCCATTTAAAGGCTGCTACTGCTGCTGATGCTGCTGCAGCAGGAAAGCTAGGGTCTTGTCAGCTTAGGGGGAGAGACGCAGGAGAACACACACGCTAGGGTTGTTGTACTGTATAAGGAGGTAGAAACAAAGAGAAAGAGACAGGGGGAGAGAGGAAGAGGAGAAGAGATAGCAGCATATATAGAGAGATATAGAGATTGAGAGACAGAGACAGAGAGGAAGGAGTGTAGGTAGAGAGAGAGAGAGAGAGAGAGAGAGAGAGAGAGAGAGAGAGAGTGAGAGAGAGTGAGAGAGAGTGAGAGAGAGAGAGAGAGTGAGAGAGAGAGAGAGAGAGAGAGAGAGTGAGAGAGAGAGAGAGAGAGAGAGAGAGAGAGTGAGAGAGAGAGAGAGTGAGAGAGAGAGCGAGAGAGAGAGATGGGAGAAAAAACAGGGAGGAGTGAGAGACAGAGCTGATCTAGGGTCAGTTTTGCTGTAGATCAGAAGTAGGCGCATGGATAGTATTAGATAGGATTAGCTAGTGTAGAAACATGTTGAATTTCAGACAGACAGGAGAAGAGACACACGGTGGGTACTCGCAGCTACAGGTGTCTGTTCTGCTGGCTCTCATAATTGGGCAGAGATAGCACCATAATTCCCGTGACAGCCAGAATCAACAGAATAATTGTAGCTGAGAATTCTATTTCAAACTTCATTAAGTTTCAAAGCAGGAGTTGTCACTTTGCCCATGGAGAGAAAACAACAGAGAGAGAGAGAGAGCCATGGAAGGGAGCGAGGAGAAAAACAATGACCCTTATTACAGAGGAGAGCATCAACATTTGATCAAATGTTCAGTCCGATGGGGGGGAAAGTAATGTAGAGAATCGTATGTCAACTCTGCCACCTTTAATTTCAATAAGAGGGATTTCTTAATAAGCTTAAAGAGTGCTCTTTGTCTAAGAGTGTGGGCATGCCTGAAAGGGTTAACCTCTGAGCCTGTTTAATTCTTCTTTAATTTGAAAATGAATTCTAAATCCTAATTGCTTTTCCGCCAAAACCACTGGAGCTGAAAATTTCACTGGTGGCAGGCAAGGCAGGCATGTTGGCCATTTGGTTACATGGGAAAGAGAGCATAAAGTTGAGATCCCTGCTGGGCTCCATCCACTGACTAAACATTACTGAGCTGGGGGTCAACACCTCCCAGCTAGCACATGTGGTTCCTTGGAAGTTGTGGGAACGTAAGTTTTAGATTTTCCATTGGTTCTGGGAACGAAGCCATACGCTTCCTGACCAGTAAAACTGAATGTTTTTGAAACGTTCTGAAAATTTCACATGTTCTGGGAACGTTAATTGTTAGGTTACAGGGAGGTTCTGAGAACATTTTGCTATGGTTCCTGAAAGTTTTCCTGGGAGGTTTTATTAACGTTTACAGAACAGAAATTATAGGTGATTTTGAGGTTTTGAAGAACTTCCTTAAAACTTTCACTGAATGTTTTAATAATACTTTTAATAACACTGCTAGCTTAGTTTGGGTTAACTGTTTTGAACTCCAAGCACAGATTGGACACATGGAAATTAATTTGCTTCGGTGTTAATCATGCAAACACATTTGTTTTTTATTTTGGCACGGCGTCAGTGAGATTCAAACCTACGATCTTCTGATCTCTAGTCATTAAATTAGTCCACTGCGTCACCAGAATTGAGCTAGCATGCCATGTTTGTTTTACTCATTCAAAGCTGTTCAAACAGACACCGAGAACGAAATAACAATCTTACAAAAATGATTTGAATGTTACTAATGTTTTCTTGTGGTTTTTATGGAATGTTTTCTTAATGTTTCCACGTTGTGGAAAGGTTGTATGCAGAATAACCATAGGACAAACACGCTCTCACCGAGCTCTAAGAAACATATGGTTTTCAGAACGTTATGTGCTAGCTGGGCTGACTTCCAATTACAGATTATAGTAGAGGTGTGAGGGTAGAATCACTGGGGAAACCAAGCCAGGAAAAAAAGATATATATTACAACCTCTGTGTTGTGATAATTGCATTTTTTGCACTATAACCTGTTAGTTCATTTGCCTTGACACCATGATACTGTATATAAGCCTAAGGCCAAGACAATAAGAAGGCACAGTGGCAGAATAAATTCAACCCCACCTTTGTTTCATCATAAAACCAGAGAGCAACATCCGTCCGGTGAGGTCCACAAAACATATTGCATGTAACAAACAGTTATACGACCTACAGCATGGTCAAGCACATTTTTGGACTACTAAACAACAATTGATTTAGAGTCACTGCAAGTCGCGAAGAAAACAGGCGCTGCCTCCACAATTCCAGCACAATTTCAACGTCAACATTATCTAATCACATATGCTTAGTCACATTTTTTTGTTGAATCTTTATTTAACTAGGCAAGTCAGTTAAGAACACATTCTTATTTACAATAACGGCCTACACCGGCCAAACCCGGATGACGTTGGGCCAATTGTGCGCCGCCCTATGGGACTCCCAATCACGGCCGGATGTGATAAAGCCTGGATTCGAACCAGGGACTGTAGTGACACCTCTTGCACGAGTGATGCAGTTGCACCACTCGTGAACCCTAATACATGGACAACTAAAAGATACCAAAAACGATTTAGTCCAATCAACATAAGGTAAATATGATGTGTCTGTCCACGGTACTGATTTCTCTCTGTGTGTGTGTGTGTGTGTGTGTGTGTGTGTGTGTGTGTGTGTGTGTGTGTGTGTGTGTGTGTGTGTGGGCGCGCGCGTGTGTATGTGCATGCAAGTAGGAAAAACATGTTGACTCACCCTACTTGTAGAGAAATGCCAATGCCATCCTCCTCTATTTCATGTTGCCTGAACGGTCTATGACTGTCATACAGTACAAGCTTTTTGTCCTATGCTACCTGGCTGAAATGCTTGTTTGCTAGCTTAGCTTCCTTTCATGGGCAACGATGCGCCAGGCCAGCTTTTTAACATTAGCCAGCCAACTATATCTAGCTACATGTTGAACTTCCATCCTCTCAGTCCAGGGGCACAATGTATGAATTTATGGTTGGATCTGAATTGCCGTTATAATCATTGGCCAGCACGGAGATTTAAGTAAAACCACAAGTCCAAATCCCTATCTCCATCCATGGCTACTTTAGGAAAGGGACAATTTTAGCTAGCTAGCTAGCCACCGGAAGACAACGACACAACGAGATGCAACAAATCAAGTTTTCTGTCAATGATGTTTGGCTTCTAATGTGATATGACTGGTTTGAAGGCAAATCCACACTGGCTTCCCTTGACACTTTTTTTGGGGGGTGCCAGGACCATTCACAGCTGTGCTCTGTTTAGCTCAACGCTGATTGGCTATTATTTTATTTTTAATCAAGGGAAGCCAAATGCTCTCTGGCTTCCCTTTCATTCAATACTACGGGTGGCAACAATGTCATACTCTTTTTGACCAGACAGCATCAGATAGATGGGCTACACATACAGAGACAGAGGGCGGTGTTTTGTTCACTTGGTTGCTTTCTCAGGTGAGATACATTCAGCCGCTTACGAATTGAACGACATTTATGATACACAGAGACGAAAGATACATGATTTTGTATGTTTTTTTCTTGTTCATGTTTTGGGGGGAAGCCTGGCATCCATGAATACACACCACTGGAGGATGTGGAGGAGAGGAAAAGGGGCAGAACAAGAGAGAGATGGACACAAGTATTATTAATATTTGTATTATTGTCTCATTCACTTCTCTTTTTTGACCTGCACTGTTGGAGCTCAGAGCATAAGAATTTCACTGTCTTTGTGATTACATCTGCGACGCTGTGCATGTGATTAATAAACTCATCTAATCTAATCATCTAATCTAAAGCACAGATGCAGAAAGATAGCATTGCAAGACATTTCCGGGGATGGAAAGGGAAGGGAGAGAGAAGACAAAGCTGGAAAGGGCACTAAAAGGGGTGGCAAGAGGGAGCGAGATAGGGGTTGGAAGAGGAAAGGACAAGAAAAGGAGGGTAAGAGGAGGATTGGTAGGGACAGGAGGGACAGGTAAAGTAGAGTACAATATTAATATGGGGAGGCAGTAGTGGGTGAGAGACTGTGTGGAAGGGCAGGAGGAGAAGTATGAGGCCAAGGAGGAGAGGTGAGAAGGAGAGGGATGTGGCAGTCACTCTGTGTGTGTGTGTCTGGGGACAGAGTGATAAAGGGGACACAAATCACTGCGGTCACACAAAGTTGACTCTAATGGCACTACTGGCCCTCCCCGGGCTTTTAACAGACCACACTGCAGCTCCACCCACCACCATACACAACCCTGCCATGCCCGGGAGGGACCAATGAAAACCAGCCGCCAGAAAATTACCTCCAAATCTGAGCGCATTCACACCTCAATGCATGGGCAGTCAGAACAATTTACTGCAATGTCTCCTCACATGTCTTCACAACTTCCCATGCTGAAGGAATTATTAGAGGACAGACTTGAGGGAGAAGAAATCTATTTTATACGCTACATGAACAAAAGTATGTGGACACATCTCATTCCAAAATCATGGGCATTAATATAGAGTTGGTCCCCCCTTTCCTGTTACAACAGCCTCCACTCTTCTAGGAAGGCTTTCCACTAGATGTTGGAACATTGCTGCGGGGACTTGCTTCCATTCAGCCACAAGAGCATTAGTGAGGTGGGGCACTGATGTTGGGCGATTAGGCCTGGCTCGCAGTCGGCGTTCCAATTCATCCCAAAGGTGTTTGATGAGGTCAGGGCTCTGTGCAGGCCAGTCAAGTTCTTCCACACCGATCTCGATAAACCATTACTGTATGGACCTCGCTTTGTGCACAGGGGAATTGTAATGCTGAAACAGGAAAGGGCCTTCCCATAACTGTTGCCACAAAGTTCGTTTAGAATGTCATTGTATGCTGTAGCATTAAGATTTACCTTCACTGGAACTAAGGGGCCTAGTCCGAACCATTGAAAACAGCCCCAGACCATTATTCATCCTCCACCAAACTTTACAGTTGGCACTATGCATTGGGGCAGGTAGTGTTTTCCTGGCATCGGCCAAACCCAGATTCATCCGTCGGACTGCCAGATGGTGAAGTGTGATTCATCACTCCATGGACCGCGTTATAACTCTATTCAGAGTCCAATGGCAGCAAACTTTACACCACTCCAGCCAATGCTTGGCATTGTGCATGGTGATGTTCTTAGGCTTGTGTGCAGCTGCTCGGCCATGGAAACACATTTAATGAAGCTCCCGACGAACAGTTCTTGTGCTTACGTTGCATCCAGAGTCAGTTTGGAACTCGGTATTGAGCGTTAGACAATTTTTACGCGCTACATGCTTCAGCACTCTGCGGTCCTGTTCTGTGAGCTTGTGTGGCCTACCACTTTGCGGCTGAGCCGTTGTTGCTCCTAGATGTTTCCACTTCACAATAACAGCACTTACAGTTGACCGGGCAGCTCTAGCAGGGCAGAAATTTGACGATTTGACTTGTTGGAAAGGTGGCATCCTATGACGGTGCCACGTTGAAAGTCACTGAGCTCTTCAGTAAGGCCATTCTACTGCCAATGTTTGTCTATGGATTCGCATTGCTGTTTGCTTGATTTTATACACCTGTCAGAAATGGGTGTGGCTGAAATAGCCGAATCCACTCATTTGAAAGGGTGTCCACATACTTTTGTATATATAGTGCATTCGGAAAGTATTCAGACCCCTTGACCTTACTCTAAAATGGATTAAATCGTTTTTTCCCCCCTCATGAATCTACACAAAATACCCCATTATGAAAATGTAAAGACAGGTTTTTAGATTTTTTTAGGAAATGTATAAAAAAAAATATATATACTGAATATCACATTTACATAAGTATTCAGAGCCTTTACTCAGTAATTTGTTGAATCCCCTTTAGCAGCGATTACAGCCTCAAATCTTCTTGGGTATGATGCTACAAGCTTGGCACATGTTTATTTGGGGAGTTTCTCCCATTGTTCTCTGCAGATCTTCTCAAGCTCTGTCAGGTTGGATGGGGAGCGTCGCTGCAAAGCTATTTTTTAGGTATCTCCAGAGATGTTCAATCGGGTTCAGGTCCGGGCTCTGGCTGGGCCACTCAAGGACATTCAGAGACTTGTCCCAAAGCCACTCCTGCGCTGTCTTGGCTGTGTGCTTAGGGTTGTTGTCCTGTTGGAAGGTGAACCTTCGCCCCAGTCTGAGGTCCTCAGCGCTCTGGAGCAGGTTTTCATCAAGGATCTCTGTACTTTGCTCAGTTCATCTTTCCCTCGATCCTGACTATTCTCCCAGTCCCTGCTGCTGAAAAACATCCCCACAGCATGATGCTGCCACTACCATGCTTCACCGTAGGGATGCTGCCAGGTTTCCTCCAGACGTGACGCTTGGCATTCAGGCCAAAGAGTTCAATCTTGGTTTCATCAGACCAGAGAATCTTGTTTCTCATGGTATGAGTCCTTTAGGTGCCTTTTGGCAAACTCCAAGCGGGCTGTCATGTGCCTTTTACTGAGGAATGGCTTCCGTCTGGCCACTCTACCATAATGGCCTGATTGGTGGAATGCTGCAGAGATGGTTGTCCTTCTGTAAAGTTCTCCCATCTCCACAGAGGAACTCTGGAGCTCTGTCAGAGTGACCATCACCCGATTGTTCAGTTTGGCCGGGTGGCCAGCTCTTGAAAGAGTCTTTAAGGTTCCAAACTTCAACCATTTAAGAATGATGGAGTCCACTGTGTTCTTGGGGACCTTCAATGCTGTAGACATTTTGGTACCCTTCCCCAAATCTGTCCCTCGACACAATCCTGTCTCGTAGCTCTACGGACAATTCCTTTACCTCATGGCTTGGTTTTTGCTCTGACATGCACTGTCAACTGTGGGATCTTATATAGACAGGAGTGTACCTTACCAAAATCATGTCCAATCATTTGAATTTACCACAGTTGGACTCCAATCAAGTTGTAGAAAGATATCAAGGATGATCAATGGAAACATGATGCACCTGAGCTCAATGTCAAGTCTCATAGCAAAGGGTCTGAATACTTATGTAAATAAGGTATTTCTATTTTGGTTTTTTAATAACTTTGCAAACATTTCTAAAAACTGTTTTCACTTTGTCATTATGGGGTATTGTGTGTAGATTGATGAGGATTTGTATTTATTTAATCCATTTTAGAATAAGGCTATAACGTAACAAAGTGTGGAAAAGGGAAGGGGTCTGAATACTTTCTGAATGCACTGTATACTGTATCTCTGGCTTGCAAACTTGATGAAGTCCCTAAGGAACGACAACATGTTTACGATATTCATACCCGGGTGTGTGTTTGTGAACGTAAGGCAGCAGAGTTTGTAACCAACCAAAGCACTCACTGCTGTCTGAAGGTCCTCCATCTCTGGGTGGCCTTTCCTGCTAAATGCCCTCCCCAGCTCTGAGACTCAATCTATTTGGTCTTAAATCCTCTGTAAAGTATCACCCAGGAAAATGTATTCTCCTGCACACAGCACAGAACGAGCAGTCAGTCACAAATTCTGGGTCCATTACACTGATTGAAACATCCCTGCGTTCCTCCATCCCTCCTCACCTGTGTACAGACGTTGGAGTCTAATAAACCCCCCAGGCCAAGAGGCAGTGGAAACTCTTTTAAATCTTTCTCTGACTGTTAGCAAACTCCTCAGGACAGAAAAATCCCCCCCCCCCCCCCCCCGAGATGACAAATTGAGTGTTTGAGAAAGCACTCTGCTGGATTCTTCTACCGCTCTCATTTCAGAGTGTCTCTCTAAAAGGGCCATGAAAAGGAACTACTTCCTGTCTGTCCGCCACAGAGGGAGAAAGAGGGATAGAGTATAGAACTATGCTTTGAGGAAGGAGGGCTTCATTATACAATAAAATAGAGAAATCTTTTTACATCCCCGGCTCCATCACGTGGGTGTTTCCTCTGTGATCTCTTACGCACGTTGAGAGAGTGGTGGTGGTGAGTGTTCGGGGGTTCTCCTTCATCTCCTTCTTTTAAATAAAATACATGGGTTCACCAATTTGTCAAGGAAACTTATCAGTTTACAATAACCATCCAATAACTTGAAGTGTCCAGCAAGCTCCCAGAATGCCCGAACGATGACACATGGATGGATACAACACTGGTCAGATCCCATTTGTTCCCCGTCTGAATCACAATAACAATTGGATTAGTTCTTTCTGTAATTGCATCATTACTTACATGTAAGACCGATCCAATTCAATTACATGCTTGTCTCTGTGTCTCCCGATGGAAGAACGCCAGTGGTGGCGGATGGCAAGCGTGACATTTCAAACCCAGTTTCACTGATGGATTGATTTGATACACAATGTTGCATCTGGCAACAGCGATAAGGGCAACTCCCCGCAGGTCTGTCTCTTTGAATGCTTTTATATAGCAGCCAGAGTAGATGGATGATAAGCCGTAATACTTCAGAGACACATTGTTATCAGAGTCTTCTAGATACACTAGAGATGAACACATCACATCTTCCTTTGCTCTGAGCAGTTTGAAAAAACAGTCTGTCTGGTGGAACCAAAAGAGTTACGGGAGGCCCATTCTCATTACCAGCCTAAAGAAAGCAGCTTAAAGTTTAAGTGATAAGTTGGATAAAAATGGCGCTGAACTTCATTGTGTCTTAAATGGGCCAGAAAAGTAAAACCGTCCCACAGAACATACACCAGTGATGAAAAATGGCCCCACTCTCATTTCCTTAAATAGCCAATTAGGCAACCATAGCTAAGCGGCACACTCTCTCATTTAAAATTCATGATTGCATACAATAGAGGGGAATAGATAGATGGAACAGGGAGAGAGAAAAGCTCTATGGTCTATGTAAAAGTACTTGTCAGCGTGTTAACTCCATCATACAATAGTGGGACATTGTGTTCATATTCCACTAGCTAGCTATGTGAGACAATTTCAGAATAATTAGCTAATAAGCTGTGCGACCTAGGTTTTCTTCTTCAACAGAATTGACAGTGTTGTAACCCCAACACACACTTTGTCCTCATATACTAAAAATAACAGGTTTTTATAAGAGAGAGTACCAGTCAGTTGAAAAGGCAGACTTTTCAAATATGTTTGGTTCTTCTCGTTAATTAGCAGAGTTTGGTCTAAAACAGACAACAGATCCACGCTCCACTGAGGAGAGACCATTGTTGCAATGTGTGTGTGTGTGTGTGTGTGTGTGTGTGTGTGTGTGTGTGTGTGTGTGTGTGTGTGTGTGGGTGCGCTCTTCTCCCTCTCTCTGTCTCTCGCCTGCGTTGTTTCGAAATTCTCCTGAGATTAAACTTTGCAGTAGAACATTGTCTGAACACAAAGTAAACAAACAGTGATGTCTGACTGGTAAAACAAGTGTTCCTCCAACCATGATGCGTTTCTCCCCCTGCCTTTAAAACGACCATGCTTCTGTTCACTAGGTGTTCTCAGATATACGTGAAGAAGCACCGCGCTGTATTCCGTCATCGTGAAAGTACCTGGTTTAGAGCCTTCAGCCACAGAGCCGTTGTAGACCTGGTTCTGGAACTCTGGCCGGTTGTCGTTCATGTCGATGACGTAGATGTACAGGTCTATGGGGCTTTCCACCTTGTTCCCGTTCATGTCCACCGCATGGGCCCGCAGCTGCAAACAAAACAAGGAAACCATACGAGCATTGTATAAGTCCTGTAAATGCCACAGTAACTCTGACGATATATAATGCGCCACTGATCGACATGAAACGTCACACAAGACAAAATGGACACAAACATGACAGCAGACAACGCATACGGGCTGGAATTCATCCTGTAACTGCAATTATTTCTGTCATTGCAGATCTCTTTCACAAGTATGTTTACTGTAATTGCACACTAGAGTGTCCATGAAAATCCACTATCTCTGACCATTGAATTCCTGCCATGCAACCTTGATTTTGATTGCTGGTTGTGGGAGGTTTGTTAATTGGAAGCTCCACAACTGAAGCAATAATTCCAGTCTTTTATTTGTGGTGACAGAGAGAGCCTGCTGGAGTGCCTCTGCTGATAATTGCCAATAAGAGAAAGAGAATATAAGGTGTTGTGTCCAAACACAGATACAGCCTGAGGTGTGTGCTGCTCAGCTCACACAGCAAGAGCCCCAGAGAACACCTAGAGAGTCCATTCTATTCAACACAACTCATGTGGTGTCTGGCTTTTGTTCTCCCAGGGAAAATGACTGTCCTGGTTGGTTTGTGCAACAACACCACTGATTGGCCACAATGTCTTTTACTGAGATTAGCAGATAAGCCATTCTACAAAAATTCCCTGTGAATCACAGTGTGAGAAAAGGAGAGCGAGAGAGATGGAAGGAGCACGCCTCGTGTAATACCAGTAATGAGTCAGATACACAGAGAGAATCACAAAGAAACAGTGGGGGACCCTAAGAGGAAAGAGTGACAATCAATACATACACTGCTATGACTTCTTCTCCAACCCGGCTGTAACAACCCCATGTCTGAAAATACCCATGTTGACTAAAGATGTCTCACAGCTCCAGACAACATTATGTTGGAGAGAAGCTTTGAAAGGCAAAGAACACCCTAATTGTCTCTCCCAATAGCTCTGTAAAAACATACAGCCTTAAAAACCTGGACAGAGACAGAGAGCCTGTGGTTAGAGGTTGTTGTTCTCATACACCTTCACAGCCATGTGGGCAGTGGATCCTTTTATTACACTAAGTACAACATTGACTAATAGAATCTCTGTACTATTCACAGGAAGAGGCAATGTTCTTTTGAGGACTGAATGGTACAAAGGAGCCTCAAGCTACAGCATCTATACCTGCCTTCCTGAAAAAATGACTCATCTTGCTTTTGAGTCTCTTCCGTATAGTGTGGAAACACACACACACAGATGTCACATTGGCTGACTTCTGCTCTTACACACACACACACACACACACACACACACACACACACACACACACACACACACACACACACACACACACACACACACACACACACACACACACACACACACACACACACAGTATAAACGCATTCAAACCCTGTTGCTTCAGCCACTTAATATTCCCCCAGACGATGAGTTTCCATAGGCCAGAGCACAACAAACAAACATAGAGCGAAACACAAACAAACAAGCCCAATCTGTTTTCTCAGCTGTGGGCTCTGCATGGTGAGTGGGGAAAGGGGGGTGGGGGATGACAGAGCCAATGGAAATTTGATCTGAGAGCCTGGAGGAGTGTGTGAGGAGTGTGTGAAGAGTGTGTGTGGACTGCTAATGTGTGGTTTTGGGCCGGTCATTAGCATGCTGGAGGGCGGGCCTGAAAAACACAACCACGGGGAGAAAACTCTACCAGAACCACCACAGCAACCTCTGATGGGGTCTGTCCAGACACACACACAAACCCACATGTAGAAACATGTTACGTACGCGCACACACAGCTACCGGGTTGCAAAGCTACTGGTAATTTCCCAAAGTTATCAGAATCTTTGGTAATTTAGCTAACTAAAAGTTAATCGAAGGCAATCTATGATAACTTTGGTAATTTATACTTGAACAATATATATTTTTTTAAACGTATATGGCAATTTTTCGCATGGATTAGCCATAATTTCTCAGATCAAGAATAGACTGACAAGTTTCAGAAGAAAGTTATTTGTTTCTGGCCATTTTGAGCCTGTAATCGAACCCGCAAATGCTGATGCTCAAGATACTCAACTAGTCTAAAGAAGGACAGCTTTCAGCTGTGCAAACATAATTGCAAAAGGGTTTTCTAATGATCAATTAGCCTTTTAAAATGATAAACTTGGAATACCTAACACAACATGCCATTGGAACACAGGAGTGATGGTTGCTGATAATGGGCCTGATAATGGGCCTGATAATGGGCCTGCCGTTTCCAGACACAATAGTCATTTACAACATTAACAATGTCTACACTGTATTTCTGATCAATTTGATGTTATTTAAATGGACAGAAAATGTGCTTTTCTTTCAAAAACAAGGATATTTGTAAGTGAACCAAAACTTTTTAATGGTAGTGTATTAAAAAAAAAAAAAGTATTATATATATATATATATTTTATTTGATTACTTTATATAGTCTCCATGTGATAAGGTCACACAGATGGACAGATATAACAACAGACACCTTTTATAATCTGAAGTACCCCAAAAGGCCACTAGACGTCATGTTATAATTATAATTCTTTTACTTCTAAGTTACCAACATTCTGGTAGTTTACTGGTAAACTTCGAAAGATTCCAGTAATATACCCTTCATCGCACACGCGCACACACACACACGCACACGCACACATACACTTCTCCAGTGTGCCTCCCAGCTGCTCTCTCCCTACAGCTGTCTGTGGAGAGAAACTCAACTTCACCCACACGCTAACCTCAGAGTTCATCTTCCTCTGGTGGAAGTCTGTCAAAAACACCAGTCATGTCTTTCTTGTCGAAGAACAGACCAGTACATATAAAGTCATCTTCGTCAACCATGAGCAGTAAAACCCGAGAACAGAGAAGGTTCTAAACAGGTAACTCATCAAGTGAGTCTAGTGCTAATTGACATAACACTGACTGAGTGAAGATGCTCTCTCTTTCTTAACTGGTAGGTGACTAACACAAGGATCTTCTCAGGCTCCAACACCAGGCTCCACTCAGGTTCTAACACCAGGATCTAACACCAGGATCTAACACCAGGATCTAACACCAGGCTCCACTCAATTTCTAACACCAGGTTTCTAACACCAGTATCTAACACCAGTATCTAACACCAGGATATAACACCAGGATATAACACCAGGATCTAACACCAGGCTCCACTCAATTTCTAACACCAGTCTCTAACATTAGGCTCTAACACCAGTCTCTAACATTAGGCTCTAACACCAGTCTCTAACATTAGGCTCTAACACCAGTCTCTAACATTAGGCTCTAACACCAGTCTCTAACATTAGGCTCTAACACCAGTCTCTAACATTAGGCTCTAACACCAGTCTCTAACATTAGGCTCTAACACCAGTCTCTAACATTAGGCTCTAACACCAGTCTCTAACATTAGGCTCTAACACCAGTCTCTAACATTAGGCTCTAACACCAGGCTCTAACACCAGGCTCTAACACCACGCTCCTCTCAGGTTCTAACACCAGGCTCTAACACCAGGCTCCTCTCAGGTTCTAACACCAGGCGCTAACACCAGGCTCTAACACCAGGCTCTAACACCAGGCTCCTCCCAGGCTCTAACACCAGGCTCCTCTCAGGCTCTAACACTAGGCTCCTCTCAGGCTCTAACACCAGGCTCCTCTCAGGCTCTAACACCAGGCTCCTCTCAGGCTCTAACACCAGGCTCCTCTCAGGCTCTAACACCAGGCTCTAACACCAGGCTCTAACACCAGGCTTTTACACCAGGCTCCTCTCAGGCTTTAACACCAGGCTCCTCTCAGGCTCTAACACCAGGTTCTAACATCAGGCGCCTCTCAGGCTTTAACACCAGGCTCCTCTCAGGCTTTAACACCAGGCTCCTCTCACGTTTTAACACCAGGCTCCTATCAGGCTTTAACACCAGGCTCCTTATCAGGTTCTAACACCAGGTTCTAACACCAGTTCTAACACCAGGCTCCTCTCACACTTTAACATCAGGCTCCTCTCAGACTTTAACATCAGGCTCCTCTCAGGCTCTAACACCAGTCTCTAACATTAGGCTCTAACACCAGTCTAACATTAGGCTCTAACACCAGTCTAACATTAGGCTCTAACACCAGTCTAACATTAGGCTCTAACACCAGTCTAACATTAGGCTCTAACACCAGTCTCTAACACTAGGCTCTAACACCAGTCTCTAACATTAGGCTCTAACACCAGTCTCTAACATTAGGCTCTAACACCAGTCTCTAACATTAGGCTCTAACACCAGTCTCTAACATTAGGCTCTTCTCGGGCTCTAACACCAGGCTCCTCTCAGGCTCTAACACCAGGCTCTTCTCAGGCTCTAACACCAGGCTCTAACATTAGGCTCCTCTCAGGCTTTAACACCAGGCTCCTCTCAGGCTCTAACACCAGGCTCTAACACCAGGTTCTAACACCAGACCCCTCTCAGGTTTTAACACCAGGCTCTAACACCAGGTTCTAACACTAAGCTCCTCTCAGACTTTAACATCAGGCTCCTTTCAGGCTCTAACACCAGGTTCTACCCCCAGGCTCCTCTCAGGTTTTAACACCAGGCTCTAACATTAGGCTCCTCTCAGGTTCTAACACCAGGCTCTAACATTATGCTCCTCTCAGGCTCTAACACCAGGTTCTAACACCAGGATCCTCTCAGGTTCTAACACCAGATTCTAACATTAGGCTCCTCTCAGGCTCTAACACCAGGCTCCTCTCAGGCTCTAACACCAGGTTCTAACACCAGGCTCCTCTCAGGCTCTAACGCCAGGTTCCAACGCCAGGTTCCAACGCCAGGTTCCAACGCCAGGTTCCAACGCCAGGTTCCAACGCCAGGTTCCAACGCCAGGTTCCAACGCCAGGTTCCAACGCCAGGTTCCAACCCAGGTTCCAACACCAGGTTCCAACACCAGGTTCCAACACCAGGCTCCTCTCAGACTTTAACACCAGGCTCCTCTCAGGTTCTAACACCAGGCTCTAACACCAGGCTCCTCTCAGGTTCTAACACCAGGCTCTAACACCAGGCTCCTCTCAGGTTCTAACACCAGGCTCTAACACCAGGCTCCTCTCAGGTTCTAACACCAGGCTCTAACACCAGGCTCCTCTCAGGTTCTAACACCAGGCTCTAACACCAGGCTGCTCTCAGGTTCTAACACCAGGCTCTAACACCAGGCTCCTCTCAGGCTCTAACACCAGGCTCCTCTCAGGCTCTAACACCAGGTTCTAACACCAGGCTCTAACACCAGGCTCCTCTCAGGCTCTAACACCAGGCTCTAACACCAGGCTCTAACACCAGGCTCTAACACCAGGCTCCTCTCAGGTTCTAACACCAGGTTCTAACACCAGGCTCCTCTCAGGTTCTAACACCAGGCTCTAACACCAGGTTCTAACACCAGGCTCTAACACCAGGTTCTAACACCAGGCTCCTCTCAGGTTCTAACACCAGGCTCTAACACCAGGCTCTAACACCAGGCTCCTCTCAGGTTCTAACACCAGGTTCTAACACCAGGCTCCTCTCAGGTTCTAACACCAGGCTCTAACACCAGCCTCTAACACCAGGCTCCACAGGCTCTAACACCAGGCTCCTCTCAGGTTCTAACACCAGGCTCTAACACCAGCCTCTAACACCAGGCTCCACAGGCTCTAACGCCAGGCTCCTCTCAGGCTCCTACACCAGGCGCCTCTCAAGTGGTAACACCAGGTATCTAACACCAGGCTCTAACACCAGGCTCTAACACCAGGCTCTAACACCAGGCTCTAACACCAGGCTCCTCTCAGGCTCAGGGTTGTTTATAGTTGTTTACAGTTGCCAGTCCAGTCCACTAGACCTTAACAAGCACCCAAGGACCTGTATGACTTATTGATCCCTCCCATGCCAAGAGTTGTAGCAGCAGGTGTACTAACATCCACCAGCCTCATAAAGAGACCAGACACCACGGGGCCAGCCTGGCCAGGTTAGACCTCCACCTCCAACAGACGAGAGGCTCTGGAATAGTGACTGATACTGTAGGAGTAATGACAGACAGGACCTCATCTGGAACTAAGTGGACCAACAGGAACCCTGAGAGATGAGTGAGTCAGGCCAAGGAGAGAGGAGAGAGAGCTGCAAAAAGCAGGGAGCGCCTTGGAATTACTGACTGACAGGATCTTAGAGCTGGCTGCTAATCTGTTATGGAGAACTGTGTGTTTTAAGTGTTTGTAATACAGCTAAATCTGTATTTAGGATTAACACATTTTTTTATGAGCTGGTTTACTAAGGTAACACATACTTGATATTGTGCTATATAGGGTGGCAGGTAGCCTAGTGGTTAGAGCGTTGGGCCAGTAACCGAAAGGTTGCTAGATCGAATCCCCGAGCTGACAAGATAAAAATCTGTCGTTCTGCCCCTGAACAAGGCAGTTAAACCACTGTTCCAAGGCCGTCATTGAAAATAAGAATTTGTTCTTAACTGACTTGCCTAGTTAAATAAAGATAAAATAAAAATAATATATGAGCAGAATTACTGTCTTACCTCAATTAGCCACAAAATCCCTAGTTTGAAAGCAACAGTTTTTCTGTAAGCTGTGCTGTGCCATTTTCCCCCACGTGGGCCAACACCCTAGCAATTCGAGTTCAACCAATGAGCTTCAGCACCTCGCCATATGAGTAACAGCTAGCAAGATGCACATGATGCACCCACAGCAGAGCGAGAGAGAGACAGCAATGATGTGTTGCACACACTGTCTGTGACATAGTACGCAATTTTCGTTTTTTCCCCCGGGAGGCTGTCATTGTAAATAAGAATTTGTTCTTAACTGACTTGCCTAGTTAAATAAATAAATAAGCCCATACGGACTGGGAACCAACAAAAATGTAAATCATGTAATATAATCGTGTTTACAGTAGGGCTATCAGAACGTGAAGTGATTCCTGATGTGGTAGTGGCATTGTTATGAGAAGTGTGCAGCAAGAGTTCACGGGATACATGTTCCAGTCTGACGGTGGTAAACAGGCAACTGTAGACAATGTGTGTGATCCCCAAACAGAACACCCAGAACACCGCCTGTTCATTAGCAGTGGAAGACGAACACACTCCTTTTCCAAGCCGTCTCTCTCTCTCTGCTGAAAAACCTCAATCTAGCCTAATTGACAGCTTGAATGGCTGCAGAAATCTGTGCTTTGTCAAGGCAATCTTTCTTTCATTTCGCACAGAAAGGAAAGTCTGGCCAAAACAAAACCGTGTTGGTAAAGGGCAGTACTCGGAATCAGAGGCAGCAGTACTCGTGATTCCCAGTCTTTTGCTGAGAATATACACTACACGACTTCTAAAACCGCTCACATTTCGCGATTTCCTTGTCCCAAATCTTTCATTCCGTCCACCATCAACCCCAGGAAGTGGGTGCTCACATTAAACGATGATGCCCTAGTTGATCCTGCCCTGCATTTCCTGGTTGCTGTAGGAAAGAAATGCCGGTACGCAAACAGTGAGCTGCTTCATTAGTCTTCACATTATTATGTGTTGAAACATCAAAAAAGAGACGGAGGCGCAGAACATGGACTTAATATGAAATAATTGTTGGTTTCTGTCATGGTAGGAGTCCTGGTAGGATGCAGATGTAATATTGGTGGAGTTTGTTTTGCATGGCCCGGTGCCCCGGGTGTGTGGCGATTTCAATTAAGGACCAATGGAATGTTCTAAAATATTCAAATAGGAACTCGCCCATTGAAAAGGCAGCTGCGTTCTCTCCACAGCACCAGCAATATGTCTTCCATCATCTCGGTCCACACGGTGCATGTTGATATTGCTTTCCTCTTCGCCATCATTGTTTTGGTCTAACATGCTGAACCCTCATTGGCTATTGGCAGCAGAATTTGCCCAATCGCGTGGTAGCACTGCTCATACTACAAGATGCATGACCAAAATATTGGACATGTCAGATATCCGACAGGAGTCTGGAGAACGGAACAGCCATCATCGGTGCGTCCTTGACCCGCTCAAACTACACGAGTCCCGACGTACTGATCCGAGCCCAAGTTCCTAGAACATTTGTTGGAACATTTGTTTTGCGGTGGCAGAAATGTGGCGAATATGTGGCAAAATTGTGTAGTGTTTGCCTGCCATTACTGTCACTGTGAATTTCAGCTGCCACCCTGCACAAACAGACGGACGGACAGACGGACAGACAGACAGACAGATGTGTGGAGGGACAGTAACAAGCACTGTAACTCACATGGTAGGAGGCCCTCTCCTCTCTGTCCAGGGGTCTGGTGACAAACATCTTGCCGTGCACAGGGTCGATGTTGTACACGTCAATGGGAGGCTGGTCCGCCCCTGCTCCAGTGATGCTGTAGCGGATCCCTTTCTCCAGGTCCTGGTCCGAGCGGATCTGGCAGAGGGAGATAAACACTATGCATTACACGCTGTATGAGACAAGCACGGCTCAGAAAGGGTACAGGGCGATATTTGTGGTCCTTTGTAACTCAGTTGGTAGAGCCTTTTGCTTGTAACGCCAGGGTAGTGGGATCGATTCCCGGGACAACTAGAATGTAGAATGTTTGCTCACATGACTGTAAGTAGCATTGGATAAAAGCATCTGCAGCACGTCATAGAATATCACCCTGTGTTGTTCTGACTTATCCGACAGTTTAGATTGAATGAGAGCCTCAAGGTTCCAAGGTTGGTCATGAAGATTCAAGTGAGTCACAATCTAAAACTGTCAAGAGCACTTGACAGGGAATATGATGAAATGTATGATACTAAAGAAGATGTACGGTGAGGCATGCATCTGCTCTGATCAGTCTAACACTTCGTTACAAAGAAGCCCTTTGAGGACTGAACTCAAAGGAAGAGTTGGTAAATGTGCAAGTTAGAGCTAAAGTGCAAAAGAGAAATCTGTCTGCTTGTGATAATTGGTTCTGAGAGGTGTAGCGCAGGTGAGATGGCATATTGAAGATTAGATTTCATCTACTTTTAAGTGGTGGAAAGTTTAAACAATTTTCTCTCAATTTGCATATGTTTTTGTTAGGGCAAACTGTTTGTGTTTTTACGTTTAGAGAATTATTTTTTTGTCTCTGAGGGGATTGAACCATCTCCACGGTAACAAGTAGGGAGGAGTAATCACACATTCAAATTGTAAAAATAAATCCTCGCTCTCCCTCCTATGCAATTTTCCTGGTCTGTGGGGCTGGAAATCATGCGTGAAAAGGAAATTACTTCATCCGACGACCGGCAACTGGCTTTTGCATAAAACATTTCTCTGTTTGAACATGATACCCTTCTCTTAATTTCCTACACATCCATCCTAAACTCACTACCTGCCACAGCAATCTGTTTTCCATGAGCTTCCACTGTCGTCTTTCCCATTTGCAATCAATTCAAATAGCAGACATAATGTCTAATATACAGGTAACTGCCAAAATAAAGGAAACACCAACATAAAGTGTCTTAATAGGGCGTTGGGCCACCACGAGCCAGAACATCGTCAATGCTCCTTGGTATAGATTCTACAAGTGTCTGGAACTCTATTGGAGGGATGTGACACCATTCTTCCAATAGAAATTCCAACATTTGGTGTTTAATTGATGGTGGTGGAAAACGCTGTTCCACAGAATCTCCTGTAAGTGTTCAAGTTTGTTGAGATCTGGTGACTGAGACGGCCATTGGCATACGGTTTACATTGTTTTCATGTTCATCCGGCATTTTTGTACATGATGGGATGTTAATTGCTTACTAACTCAGGAACCACACCTGTGTAGAAGCATCTGCTTTGAATATACTTTGCATCCCACATTTACTCAAGTGTTTCCATTATTTTGGCAGCTACCTGTACATGTGTTGTGTGTAACACTTCCTCTTTCTGAGATCGTGTGTGGGCAGTAGGGCATTTTATCGCAGCCGTTATCTATCAAAGCACTCAGGCAACTCTGATCAGTGTGACTGACTGACTGGAAGCACTGTTCTGTGATGATTACTCTCTCTATCTAATCAGACTTATTCCTCTCCACCCACAGACCCACATCTCTAGTCACACTGACTGGTTGTGGCTACGCAACACTGGAATTTCTATCTCAAATGCGTTTCAGAGAGAGGATATGTAGAATAACAGATTGCTCACACATACTGCTTCCTTGAAATAATATCACCTTTATTAAGAGCTGAGCAATGTGCGGAGGCTGTATATTCTTCCCTATCCCCAAAAAATGTAAAGTCAAATATATTAGTAAAACACACATTCTAGTTGTGGAAAGGTACAGAGTTCTTTAACAGAGCGGGAATGTCAACATACAACAGTATTTTCCCCCTGTGTACAAATGAGGCAGCTCTGTAGGCACCCATGTCTGTGTGTACTGAAATGTTTGACAGGTAAGGGATTCACTCTGCGGGCTCTAACGTGTGCATCAAAATGACTACTTCAGTTGAATCATTCAGGAGGCCGCCATGTGAAAAACACACAGCTGAAATTTCCACATGCCTTGGATCCGCATCCACAGATTCCACACCCAGGCGTGCGGTCTCTTCATAGAACATCAAAGCCACGCTGTGTTGATGACATGTTAAGTTTAATAGACCCAAGAGGAAGGAAGCGTTCACATGTCACTTCGCCTCTGCTTCTAGCTGCTTAGAATTCCACTTTAAGGCCACCTGAGACCAGATGTCACATTCTTGGAGTGTCTCTTAATGAACACTCGTTGTATAGATAAATTGAATAAATGAAGAGGTGCGGAATCTCAGAGTCCTGGGACTCCCCGGAGTGACGACTGCTCAATTGAGTTGTTTGAATGGAGTGCTAATGATGAAAGGCAGCTTTTCTATCCTTCCATCTCTCTCTCCCTCCCTCTCTCTCCCCCTCTCTCTCCCTCTCCTAGATGGGATAGACTAGAAGATGTAAAGGATGGGTTGGTTCTGTGTCTGACAGAACAGATATCTGATAAGTGACACATTTGTAGGTCTTTAAGAGTGACTGCCTTAATTACTGTCAACCGTGGACAGATGAAGAATCAGATGAGAAATTAGCATTCTGTTTAACTCTCCAGGGAGAGGCAGCAAAACACAGACATAATCTAAAGGAATACATTTCCATTTATTGAGCACTGCTGTGCCTCTAATTAGTTCACTAGTGGGAACTTTCAGTCGGTCCATTTAATTGATTCAAGTGTTTCTGATTGCGCCTGTCCATTTGATGTCGACACTGATCGGGAGTAAGTTGATGTTTAGTTGATGTTGGTCATGTTATTTCTTTCTCGTTCAACATTGGATTTTTCCATCCTCAAATGACTTGCAAGAAGCCAGAAATAAATCAAAAAAGAAAGACCTTGTGGACAGATATATTCAGTAAGGTGTGCTACAGGCTAATGTCATATATAAATGGGAATCTGAGGTTTACACACTTTGATCGTTTTTTTTTTTTTTTTTAAATGGTTGAAGGCCGGGCCGCACAAATTCCTTCATCCTATCACGCTTCTCTCGTTATTTTTGTAGGCCGTCATAGTAAATAAGAATTTGTTCTTAACTGACTTGCCTAGTTAAATACAGGTTTAGTGGCAGAACCGAGTTGGGGAAACCCTGGTGTAAAGTGTAAATACAAGGGAGATAGTTGTAACCCTTACTGGCTAACATTGTCATTAAAAGGGCCACTACTTTGTACCACTCTCTACCATGGAGAAAAATAAAGTAGACTAGTCTGAGGTGGCACCTCAACAGTATATGTAGAGAGAGTCAGAGGGATAAGAAATAGTGGTGTTTATTATTTGCACAGTTACCATCAGCCCTGAGACATTGTGACCGTGTGTTGGATAGTAAGAAGGGGTGACGGCAGACAGATCGGACAATGCCAGCCAATCAGGAAACAGGAGATGACTAAGCCTTCTGGGAACCTCTCTGTCACACTGCAGCCGTCACAACTGTCACCCCTAATTAAGAGCTCTCTGCAAATATCTGCATGGCTTTAATGGGAATTATATGCGACACCACCATTTATTCTCACTGTCTGACTGGCAAGTTAACGCTTCCTTTCCCTTTTTCCCTTTATTCTCTCAACACCCCTCTGTCTCTCTGCAAGACTCTCTCTGTCTCTCTCTTAGATGCACATACACATGCACACACAAACCAATGTCTAAAGTTGTGTCAGCAGTCAGAATAGTGAGAATAACATTGCTGTTCACAGGCTTTCCTTTAGGGGGCGCTACAGGCAATCATACAGGGCAGTGACCAGGATGGATACTTCCTCATAGGGGCGTCTAGTGTCTTTGATAACAAGAGGCTACATGATTGAAGTGATATTCAAAGACAGTATAGAGTACGAGAAAAAATGAAATCCCAGAGAAGCACAGGAATCCCTGAATCATCTCTGTTTTGTGCGAAGCCATTTCATTTTGATGATGCATCCTTTTTTCATTCAATCTCTTTGTTCCTTTTGTTCAACATCAGGGAAATGGCAAAAGTACATGCTTTGTTTGACTCCCCCTAAATGTAAGTGTTGTCTTGCTGTGATCCTTCCTGCTGTATGCTTGTCTGTCTTCAAAGAGCTGACAGAAAAGATATCTCTGGTTTTTATGATAGAGAAATTCAGATTCTAGCATAGGGCATTTATTACAAACAAAGTGACAGAGAGAGGTGGAGACAGTGGGAGGGAGGGAGGTAGAGAGAGAGAGAGAAAGAGACTGAACAGACTGAAATAAAATACCAACTAGGCGATATTCAAAGCTCAAGTTTTGCCAGCCAAGTTTTCCGTCCTCATACAAAATAAAATAACAACCTTACATGCAAGAATGCGAGCATATAAAAACACGCCAGTTTAGTGGCACTGGAAAACAAAATGAATTGTTGAGATTTAAAAAAATAGTCACAGTGGAGGTATGCCTGGAGAAGGAGCTGCACTGAGCTCAGGTTTAATATCTCTCAAGTGAGAGCCACTGACAGCCACAGTCGCACACAGTTATCCCTGATCCCATAAAGAACAGCTGTGTCCGCGGCTCTGCACACAGGGTACTCCATTATGGATCGGAAGCTGAATGGGAAATGAACAAAGCACAGTGCAATGGCACTGAAATATGGATTTTAGTTTCTGCTCTCTCTCCTTCGTTACCCCCTCTCCTCTCTCGCCCCTCTGTTCCCTCTCTGCCCCGCTCTCTCTCTCTCTCCCTCGCTGTCATTCCCTGAACAGGTACCACAGAGAGTAGCTCCATCAATATAAATGAGCAATAGTAGCCACCTGAGGAGGTGGTATTCCTGGGCTGCTATTGACATTCACACTCAGACATTCTACTCCACACACAATGTCCGATTGAGCTAAATCCTCTCAGCCCACGGAGCAACTTGGCCTAATCCTCTACTGCAATAATTGGCCAAATATCCATTACTTTATCTCAGTGAAAAGTTGAAGAATATGTGAAAGATATGTGTGTTCAACTTCTCTCCCTAAGAGATGCTTTGATCTAGGGTAATAGAGGAGAAGAAATACCCCAAAATACAGCAACAAAAACATATTGTCACAAACACCAGATAGGTGTAGTGAAATATGTTGTTCTACAGGGCCAGCCATAGTAGTACGGCATCCCTGGAACAAATTGGGGTTAAGTGCCTTGCTCAATGGCACGTCAACAGGTTTTTCTACTTGTCGGCTCGGGTATTCAAACCAGCGACATTTCGGTTACTGGCCCAACACACTAACCACTAGGGAGATAGTGTTAAGGTAAGAAAACAAAGTGGTGAAGTAACAGGAGAGAAAACAACTTCAGAGGAAATAAATATACATCTGCGCAGAGACACATCTCCAACCTCATAGTCATATCACATAAACAGTCTACATTTACGCTTTACAGCGCCAGCAGCACTTCCCAATACAAACACCATCATATTAAAGACATGCTTTCAGAGAGACTTCATGTCTTCACCGAGAGGCTCTGAGCTTGAGAGTAACCTTGTTGCAAACAGATTTCTTGACATATACATTTTTCCCCCACCTGGTCTTTCTCTGAAATATTCTACAAATTGGTGGTTTGGCCATTGTATCGCAGGCACAAACACACGCGGACACACATATGCACGCAAGCACATGCACACAAACATACCATTACCCTGACGTAGGTGCAGAACGTGGGGTAGAGGGGATAATTAGAAAGAGTACAAATATTAATGGAAATTAAAAACAGACTAACAACCCCAATTATTACATTAGCCGGCCAATTTAGATCAAAGCTCAGAGAAGCCAGCAGGACTTTGTTGAAATAGACCAGTGGCCTCTCTGCATTAACAATCATCCACATACAGGAAGAATAGAATAGAAACAGCCACACATTCTGCCTGCAGGTCAGACTGCAGTATAAAGCCAGCCACATTCCCTTGCTCTCCAGGCTGAATGGATGAGGCACAGGGCAACACTGCTTTTCTCCACCCCATAAAGACAGAGGGCCCTGGAGACAGATGACTCGTTAAATGGCTGCTTTCTTCCCGGTCCCTGAGGTTTCTTAACACGAGGACAATAGGCAGATCCCAGGAGACGGCCGTACAGGGAAACACACTATGTATAATTAGAGTAAAGATGTGGCTGCTGCTGTTTGGTGGGGGAGGAGGAGGAGGAAGGGGAAGAGGAGTGGGGGGGGGGAGGGGGGGCAGGTTGGGTTTGTGCTGCTGCTGCAGTTTTCCTCCACCGCTGCTTGCTAACCTCCCTCCCTTCTATTACCCAATCTACTTCCACGACTCAATCTGCTTCCTCTAGCCTATTCCTGGGAGACCTGCAGAATGCACCAACACTTCCACTCCGGCCAATCACCAGCACCCTGAGGCTACATTAGCGCCCTATTGGCAAGCTGTGGGCAACCAAAGCCTGGCGAATCAGGTGGAGCCAGGAGCTGAATGGATTTTTTGGTTTGGCTGTGGGAGGTGCGAGGCCTGCCAATGAGGGCTCAGGAGTGGCATTGTGTCTCTCTGAGGGAGGCTGCCAGAGGGGTCAAGGCTGAGGACTGCAGGCTGACAGTTATTTAGTGAGGGGCAGAGCTCTCTGTCAGTCAGTGGAGGCAATGCCTTTGTACAGCTAGGCCTGCTGTAATGGGACTGTCACCCTCTAATTGTCCAACTGGGATGCTGCAAATACAGGCACAAGCACTTAGGACACACACACATGCGGGCGCAAGTGGACACACACACGCACATCCTATACAAGTTTCCTAATGCATTTTAATGTTACGTTTTTAATAAAAACTAGCAGTAACATAGAGCCATTATGCTAGACTAAAATAACAGTGGAATATGAATGTATTAATAAACCAATAAAGTGTTCCTATCGAGTTCTAAATAAACAGCATTACCATACCACAGAGATGATTCTCTCCCACACATACACCAACTCCAGCTGCTGAACTCAACACCAGGTTTATTGAGTCGAGAGACAACAGGGTTTCATTTAGTGCCAAAACGGGTTCCTGGAAATGGTGCCCAGTTGTGTACAACATCATCCATTTCTCATGATATGTTACGTCCTGCAAAGACGTACATTTTCCGTTTCCCGCAATTCGTATGATGTGTTATGAATTTCGTACAATATGTGCCGAATTTGTAAGTGCTGAGGGAAACAGCGCCCTCTGTCTCAGTATGGGTAGCCCATGTATCTGTTGCTGTCTGGACCAAAAGAGTACAACATGTTCCCGCCGTAGCATTTGATTGATTGATGCCAGCAAGCATTTGGCCAGTTTGGATTTGGCTTCAGACCACTCAAATCACTTCCTTTGCAAAACATCATTTTCAGAAAAACTTCTCAGTTTCTGGTCTGCTTGTGTTGATGTCCTGCAGTAGCTAGCTTGCTAAAATCGTCCTTTTCCTAAGCCATGGATGGAGATGGGGATTTGGACTTGTGGTTTTGATGGCGATTCTGATCTAACCATAAATGAATATGTTGTGCCACTGGCCTGAGACGATTGAAGTTCAATGTGTAGACTAGTAGGCTCACATTAACCAGCTAGCTAGCTAACTTAGCTGGTTCATTGTTGCCCATGTGAGGAAGTCAGGCTAGCAAGCATTTTAGCTAGGTAGCCTGTGACAACAAAAACTAAAAGTGTACTGTATGACAGAGCCATAGACCGTTTTGCCAACATGAAAGAGAGGAGGATGGCATTGATGTTCAACTAGTCTACAAGCAGGATGAAGGTCTACACCGGTTGTATTCGGCGCATGTGACAAATAACATTTGATTTGTAATATGTATTTTTTACTGGCTTTGCTTGGCTTCCTCAGTGATTTTACCCAAGCACCCCTACTGAACTTGATAACTCCATAACACCTACCCTGAGGTGAGGTCTCATAATATGCATCATTGGTTGTCTTTGGTAAAGGAACAACATGAGCCTAGTCTGATTGGTGTCTGCCTCATTGTCCTTGACGTGGAGAAAATAATGTAATAACTTTCCAAAGCACACAGTCCAGATTACAGCTCCAACCCACTTCAGAGTGGGCGTTCGCCTTCACATACCAGGACCTCAATCAAAGGCCCTCTCATTCCATTCTTCTGCTTGCCCAAGGACTGTGTTTTTACAACCTTATCTCCTATTTTCATCCCTTCTTTTAATATGATTTTGTTCTTTGGTGTGTCTGTCTGACTGGCAGTCAGTGGCGAGGCTTGGTGGGGAGGACAGAGCGAAGCAGAGAGGCTCATCTTACCCCGTTTGGACTGGTTTCCATCAGATGTGGCTCATTGGGTCCAGTCTTAGGTGCTGGAGGAGACAGTTGAGATGCGACTGCCACAAATGGCCTGAAACTAATGCTGCTCTCTCTCACCTCACAGATTTACTATGCTCTTCAAATGGCTTATATCTCCCTCTCTCCTCCTATCTGAACTGTCCCCTTTTCTCTCTTTCATTTCTCTGCTCCCTCTATCTGCTATCTATTTAGGCCTAGCTGTTTTTCAATCTCTATTTCTATTCCACTTCCCTCTGTCATGAGCAAAAATTTATTTGACAGTGAAGGCATCGGAAGCATATTGCATTCTACCACAATGGTAAACCATTGCCACCAAAGCAACACTTCTTGAGATTGATCATGAGTGAATTGCACATAAAACCTCTCTGCAGTGGAATGCTGGGGCTGTTAGTTTCACTCTGATAATTTCCCCTCTGTTCATAAGGGGAAGGGGTTTACTCAATGTGTCATGCAGTAATGTCCCTTATAAACGTGTTTCATAAACGGATCCTGGACCAACACACCACTGCAGCAGCAGCTGGATTGTCCAGGATTTTCAGCACTGCCCAGGGGAGGGAGAGAAAGAGAGGAGGTGGTGGATGGTGATGGTGGAGGTGATGGCTGGCGGTGGTGGGTGGTGATAGTGGGGGTGGTGGGTTGTGATGGTGAGTGGTGGAGGTGATGGGTGGCGGTGGTGGGTGGTGGTGGGTTGTGATGGTGGTGGTGGAGGTGATGGGTGGCGGTGGTGGGTGGTGGGGGTGGTGAAGGTGAAGGTGATGGGGGGCAGTGGTGGGTTGTGATGGTGGTGGTGGGTTGTGATGGTGGTGGTGGATGGTGAAGGTGATGGGTGGCAGTGGTGGGTTGTGATGGTGAGTGGTGGAGGTGATGGGTGGCAGTGGTGGTGGGTTGTGATGGTAAGTGGTTGAGGTGATGGTTGGCGGTGGTGGGGTGGTAGGTTGTGATGGTGAGTGGTGGCTTGTGGTGATGGGTGGTGGTGTGTGGCGGTAGTGGCGGTGGGTGGTGGTAGTGGCGGTAGTGGCGGTGTGGTGGTAGTGGCTGGTGGTGGTGGTAGTGGCTGGTGGTGGTGGTAGTGGCTGGTGGTGGTGGTAGTGGCTGGTGGTGGTGGGTGGCGGAGGCTGGTGGTGGGTGGCGGAGGTGGTGATGGTGGGTGGGTGGTGGTAGTGGCTGGTGGTGGTGAGTGGCGGAGTGTGGTGGTAGTGGCTGGTGGTGGTGGGTGGCGGAGGCTGGTGGTGGGTGGCGGAGGTGGTGATGGTGGGTGGGTGGTGGTAGTGGTAGGTTGTAGTGGTGGTGGGTGGGTGGTATTTTATTAGGATCCCCATTAGCTGTTGAAAAAGCAGCAGCTACTCTTCTTGGGGTCCACACAAAACATTAAACATAATACAGAACATCAATAGACAAGAACAGCTCAAGGACAGAACTACAATTGAAGTTGGAAGTTTACATACACTTAGGTTGGAGTCATTAAAACATGTTTTTCAACCACTCCACAAATTTCTTGATAACAAACTATAGTTTTGGCAAGTCTGTTAGGACATCTACTTTGTGCATGACACAAGTCATGTTTCCAACAATTGTTTACAGACAGATTATTTAACTCACAATTCACTGTATCACAATTCCATTGGGTCAGAAGTTTACATACACTAAGTTGACTGTGCCTTAAACAGCTTGGAAAATTCCAGAAAATGATGTCATGGCTTTAGAAGCTTCTGACAGGCTAATTGACATCATTTGAGTCAATTGGAGGTGTACCTGTGGATGTATTTCAAGGCCTACCTTCAAACTCAGTTCCTCTTTGTTTGACATCATGGGCAAATCAAAAGAAATCAGCCAAGACCTCAGAAAAACAATTGTAGACCTCCACAAGTCTGGTTCATCCTTGGGAGCAATTTTCAAACGCCTGAAGGTACCACGTTCATCTGTACAAACAATAGTCCACAAGTATAAATACCATGGGACCACGCAGCCGTCATACCGCTCAGGAAGGAGACGCGTTCTGTCTCCTAGAGATGAACGTACTTTGGTGCGAAAAGTGCAAATCAATCCCAGAACAACAGCAAAGGACCTTGTGAAGATGCTGGGGGAAACGGGTACAAAGGTATCTATATCCACAGTAAAACAAGTCCTATATCGACATAACCTGAAAAGCCACTTAGCAAGGAAGAAGCCACTGCTCCAAAACCGCCATAAAAAAGCCAGACTATGGTTTGCAACTGCACATGGGTACAAAGATCGTCGTTTTTGGAGAAATGTCCTCTGGTCTGATGAAACAAAAATAGAACTGTTTGGCCATAATGACCATCGTTATGTCTGGAGGAAAAAGGGGGAGGCTTGCAAGCCAAAGAACACCATCCCAACCATGAAGCACGGGGGTGGCAGCATCATGTTGTGGGGGTGCTTTGCTGCAGGAGGGACTGGTGCACTTCACAAAATAGATGTCATCATGAGGAAGGGAAATTATGTGGATATATTGAAGCAACATCTCAAGACATCAGTCAGGAAGTGAAAGCTTGGTCGCAAATGGGTCTTCCAAATGAACAATGACCCCAAGCATACTTCCAAAGTTGTGGAAAAATGGCTTAAGGACAACAAAGTCAAGGTATTGGAGTGGCCATCACAAAGCCCTGACCTCAATCCTATAGAACATTTGTGGGCAGAACTGAAACAACGTGTGCAAGCAAGGAGGCCTACAAACCTGACTCAGTTACACCAGCTCTGTCAGGAGGAATGGGCCAAAATTCCAACTTGTTGTGGGAAGGTTGTGGAAGGCTACCTGAAATGTTTGACCCAAGTTAAATAATTTAAAGGCAATGCTACCAAATACTAATTGAGTGTATGTAAACTTCTGATCCACTGGGAATGTGATGAAAGAAATAAAAGCTGAAATAAATCATTCTCTCAACTATTATTCTGACATTTCACATTCTTAAAATAACGTGGTGATCCTAACTGACCTAAGACAGGGAACTTTTACTAGGATTAAATGTCAGGAATTGTGAAAAACTGAGTTTAAATGTATTTGGCTAAGGTGTATGTAAACTTTCAACTTCAACTGTACATTTTTTTTGAAAAGGCACATGTAGCCAACATATCAATGCATACACACAAACTATCTAGGTCAAATGGTGGTGGTGGGGGTGGTGGTGTGTGGTGGTGGGTGGCGGAGTTAGTGGCGGTGGTGGTGTGTTGTGGTGGTGGGTGGTGGAGTTAGTGGTGGTGGGTGGTGTGTTGTGGTGTGGTGGTGGGTGGTGATGGTGGTGGGTGGTGATGGGTGATGATGGCGGTGGGTTGTGGTGGGTGATGATGGTAGTGGGTTGTGGTGGTGATGGGTGATGGTGGTGGGTTGTGGTGGTGATGGGTGATGGTGGGTGGTGATGGGTGATGGTGGGTTGTGGTGGTGGTGGGTGGTGATGGTAGGTTGTGGTGGTGATGGGTGATGATGGTGGTGGGTGGTGGTGGTGTGTGGTGGAGGTGGTGGGTGGTGGAGGTGGTAGAGGTGGTGGTGGAGGTGGTGGTGGTGGAGGTGGTGGTGATGGAGGTGGTGGTATTGGTGGTGGTGGGTGGTGGTATTGGAGGTGGTGGTGATGGAGGTGGTGGTATTGGTGGTGGTGGTGGGTGGTGGAGGTGGTGGGTGGTGATGGAGGTGGTGGTGGAGGTAGGTGGTGGTATTGGTGGTGGTGGGTGGTGGTGGAGGTGGTGGGTGGTGGTGATGGAGGTGGTGGAGGTGGTAGGTGAGGATAATAAGGATATGGCCGGAGCCAGACATCCCTGGAAAGAGCAGTAAAATCAGATGATTAAAGTGGACAGCTGACCAAGCCAGCACTAATGGACTTACAACAGAGAACAGTCCCTAATTAGAAACCAACTGGCTGATCATGAATGTTGTGTGTTTATTGTTTATTATCCAGACTCTGTTTGGATGTAATTGGGGTTAAACAAATCACAAACAATAACTCAGGCACATTTACCTCCTGCGGCCTCATATTACTTGTGTTGATGGAAACATACATTTTCTCCATGTGTTCAACTAAATCAAACCGGCTAACCTGGTGAAGGTTCCTCAGATGAAAACAGGGAATTACTTTAAGTTGTGAACCCTGGTGAATCTGACTGTGTGGGACTGTCTCACCTCATAAATGAGCTAGAGAGATAGTCGGAGAGTTTCTACAGCTCTGGACGTGTGGAGGTATCAGTGTGCTGTCAGTGTGCTGCTGTAGCCACAGAGGTTGTTCTCGACCACCTCTAAGGGCGTTTTCACACTTGGTCCCTTTCAGCCAATTTTCATGCAGTGTGAACACTCCAAAGGAACACAGACCCTTCAAAAGAGTCCCCGAAACGAACCGAACTGAAGCGGTTTGAGTTCAGTTTGCTTGAATTCCTCAGTCCGGTTCCCTTTTTTAGGGCAATGTGAACACAACGCTCCCCAGGCTTGGGGACTGCAACACCATTTCCCCTCCCATAACCCTCACATTGGTCCCACAAAAGAGAAAAGATGCTAATGTTCAGGTTTGCGGAAAACCCTTTTTTGGATATTGATTAGAGATTGTCAAGCATGCACAGAAATGTCCAAATGTTTGTGCATTTTTTGTTCATATTATTTGTTTGCAATATGTGATCTACAGGCTAAGAGCACTTCATAAGCAGTTTATTTGATAGTGGGGTTTGAATAGTGTGAGAAGACACCAACATATTGGGTGAGAATCACAACATAGGGTAGAAAATCTATTCTTGGTCTTAAAGGGGCAGTAGCCTACGTTGGGTGTACAATATTCAATTACAAAAAATTTTAATCTGTAGTTCTTCTTCTGCTATTTATTCTGTTACCAATAATATTGATGTACATGTTAATAGTATCTTCTGATTACAATTATTATGTCAAATCTTTTAACAAAATGCAATCTATTAGCTTCCAAAATGTAAGTACACTCCTAGAAAAAAGGTTTCCAAAAGGGTCCCCATAGGAGAACCCTTTTGGTTCCAGGTAGAATCATTTTTGGATTCAGGTTGAACCCTTTTGGGTTCCATATAGAACCCACTGTGCAAAGGGTTCAACATGGAACCTAAAAGAGTTCTACCTGGAACCAAACGGGTTCGACCTGGAACCAAAAATGGTTCTTAGAAGGGAACCTTTAAGGTTCTAGATAGCATTTTTTTACGAAGTGTGTAGGTATATCTAGCTGTTCTGATGTAATAGCTTGTCCTGTACTTTGTAAAAACCCAGAGTACATTGAGTGAATGTTGGAAAAATATCCTGGATCCTTTCTTAACATAGAAATGTGAATGCAAAGAGGACGCAGACCACAAAATAGGTGAAGTGAACTGGCAAAAGAGTTGAGTCCTAATTCAAATGCCAGGGCAGTGTGAATACAAAGAGAACTGAGTTATTTAGATTTTTTTTTTTACCCCAGAGTTCACTTTAAAGAGGACTGAGATCGGTTATTTTAAAGAGGACTATATGTGAAAACCCCCTAAGACAAGAGAGATAAAGAACTAAATCCCTTCTGCTCTCTTCACTGGCTAGCTGTCACAATGGAACGGCCCAGTCCGCCAAGCGGTGTTGCAGGGAGAAGAGGGCATTTAACACCGCACTGGGCCACAGATGTGATGCACACCCCCCATGGTTAAGGAACAGAGCTATTTTACTACAGCTAAAGGCTATAACCAAAGCATGCACTTGCACACACACACACACACACACACACACACACACACACACACACACACACACACACACACACACACACACACACCAAGGAACCACCGGGGTGTCAGTAAACCCAACCATCTGACGCTGAATATGAAGGAGATGAAAGGAGATGAAGGGGTGTTCATTTCTCCAGCAGGGTGGTACAATCCTACGCCTCCCCTCATCCACCCTGCTCCTGTAGTCTCTGTGTGGGTGAGTGAATGAGTGTTTTTTGCTTTGGTGGAAAATCTGCCCTCTTGCCGACTCGTTGGTGAAAGGCGATTTCAGTAATCCGGGAGTGTAAGCCGCGCGATACAAATGGGCGTGAGGGAGCTCTGTGGTGGCCCAGAGAAAGCTATCCCTGGCCTGGACGTCTGAACAGAGGAAGCACACAGTTTCCAGGAGCATCCTGGAACCATGGAGCTAACAGAAAACTAACCACAGAGACGCCATATAATGCCAACAGGAATGGAGTTGGTTTGTCACTTCTAAGACAGTTATAGTAAAATCCCTGCTGTCTAATGAGCTAGTTTACATCATTTAAACAACTCCTGCATGGCTGCATACACACACACAAGCAACTGAAAGTGTGCTAAACACTCCTAAATTCATTGAACAACTGGTGAAGCAGCGCTGTGTGTGTGTCCATCTGTCTGTATCCTCTTGTCTGTGTGTCTGGGTCTCTGTCTGTGTAGAGTTTTAAGGCGTACCAGACCAATCATTTGGCGCCGCATCACCACTCAAATCATTCTCTTTACCTGCTGAAGGTCCTTGATAGAAACTACCAGTGTGGTGTTCTGTTCAGCCCTTCATAGTGATTGTATGAGATCTATTCTACCATTCTCTTCAGTTGCCTAGGTGAGTGACCCTTAGACAAACGTGGGATGTCTGGCTTGAAGATGTCTTTGGCTTTGGCTCAAATAAAAGTAAAAAGCCTTATGCTCCACGGGAGCAAAAACAGAGCAAGATCGAGTTGTTATCAGAATTGACGATGAACTAATTTCTAGTTTACAACACAGGCATAAGCGACTACCAACTGAGAATAGGATGATATATACAGTAGCTTTTCAACATTTTAAAAAGACAACTTCGACTTATCAAGAACTACTGATGTGCAGTTAAGTGTGATAACTGTCACTCACTCTGACAAGCATTTGTGGGAAGGGTCCTCTAGAGTTTTCGGGCACATTGATTGGTGGGATGACCCAGTCTCGCTTCTGTCGTCTCAGACCATTGGCAGAAGAGCTTCTTTGATGTTTCCGTGGAAACTTGATAACCCTGGGATTAGAGTCCCAGGCCCTTGCAATCATATCCTCCACTCCAATCTGAAAAGACAAGAAATCAACACATACTGTACATTGGCTGACCGACAGTAATCAACAATGACTTGAGAGCCAACTACACAATGTAAAGTCTCAATAGAAAGGAGTAGTGTGTCAATTAATTATTTGTTCATCTTCTAAAAGTGTAGAGTATGGAAAGTACAGGTGACTAATCGGTCACGAAAATCAACCTCGTCAGATGACAAGGAACAGAATAAAACACCTATTCACGGTTTCCTGAAGATAATACAAAAATGAATGAAAATAAAAAGACTTCCAATTCAAATATAATCCACGCTTTTGACTCTTCACCTTAACGCACTTGGCAAATCACCTAAGAGGACCCAGCCTTAGCATGAATTTCAGGCATTAGTCTTGCAGAAAGCTTACCAATTGCCTCTGCACAGTCCACAGAGGTTAACTTATATGTCTTTATCCAGCAAAAACCCTCTCAGTCTGAAAAATCACAGTTGGATGTCTCCAACTTGACCTTCTGAGTCTCAGAACTATGGTGCTCCGTGTGACGCATTCCGTGACATATCCCCCTGAAAGAGACCTTACTCCAAATGAAAAGGGATTGATGAAATATCACTTTAATAACAGCAAGATCAGAATGTTAGGAGGACCAACAGTGATCCTGCAGTGTGTGAGATTCTTGCCAATTCACTGCTATTATATGCAAAGACTAGTTTCCCAGAGCATGTACGCATGTAAATACTGTTAGACAAAAGAGGAGAATAAAATACAAAAACTGAAAACATAAACATGTTTTTAATAATAATGAACAAAAATATAAACGCAACACGCAACAATTTAAATAATTCTACTGAGTTACAGATCATATGAGCAAATCAGTCACTTTAAATAAATTCATTAGGCCCTAATCTATGGATTTCACATGACTGGATGGGAGCACAGTTATGGTTGGGCCTGGGAGGGCAAATGCCAAGCACACTCACTAGGGAGCCAGGCCCAGCCAATCAAAATGAGTTTTCCACCACAAAAGAGCTTTATTACAGAGAGAAATACTCCTCAGTTTCATCAGCTGTCCGGGTGGCTGGTCTCAGAAGATCCTGCAGATGAAGAAGCCGGGTGTGGAGGTCCTGGGCTTGCGTGGTTACACCTGGTCTGCGGTTGTGAGGTCAGTTGGACGTACTAACAAATTCTCTAAAACGACATTGGAGGCGGCTTATGGTAGAGAAAATAACATTAAATTCTCTGGCAACAGCTCTGGTGGACATTCCTGCAGTAAGCATGCCAATGGGGGCGGCAGGTAGCCTAGTGGTTAGAGCGTTGGGCCAGTAACCGAAAGGTTGCTGGATCTAATCCCCAAGCTGACAAGGTAAAAATCTGTCGTACTCCCTTTGAAGGCGGCAGTTCCCCGGTAGGCCATCATTGTAAATAAGAATTTGTTCTTAACTGACTTGCCTAGTTAAAAAATGTTACATTTAAAAAATAATAATAATAATAATTGCACGCTCCCACAAAACTTAAGACATCTGTGGCAGTGTGTTGTGTGACAAAACTCCACCTTTTACTGTAATGATCAATGTTTAATCAGATTCTTGATATGCCACACCTGTCAGATGGTTGGATTATTTTGGCATAGGAGAAAAGCTCATTAACAGGGATGTAAACACATTTCTGCACAACATTTGAGAGGGATAAGGTTTTTGGGTATGAAACATTTCTGGGATCTTTTATTTCAGATCATGAAACATGGGACCAAGACTTTACATGTTGCGTTTATATTTTTGTTCAGTATGCATTACCTGGTCCCGTGTGGCTCAGTTGGTAGAGCATGGAGTTTGCAACGCCAGGGTTGTGGGTTGATTCCCACGGGGGACCAGTACGAAAAAAAAATAAAAAATATATGAAATGTATGCATTCACTACTGTAAGTCGCTCTGGATAAGAGCGTCTGCTAAATGACTAAAATGTAAATTACACCTTGCCATCTTTCCCTAATCTTAATCCCTCATTTGACTTTTGGGATTTTTTCTTTCATGTTTTATCTCCTCATGTTAACAGGTACATCGCACACTGGTGTTAACACATTGTAAATCTGTCCCTATGTGTTTATAAGACATACTGCATACATTGGTAGACCTCTGGGAAGTGTATATGGTATCTATCCAGTGAGGGTTGCTGTGTCCTCATGCCTGAGATGGTAGTGTTTGTGTAATCCAGTGATCCTGCTGTTTCTCCTGCTCCCCACAAACAGAGACATGCATGCTGCTGTAGACTCTAAGCCAAGCAGAAATCCTTCTGTTAAACCTACTCAGAGGACACGCACACACACAACTCAAACTTTAATCACCGGTGGGCAGGTCAGCCCATCCATACATATACGGTTTGTCAGACAGAGAGACGGATGCAAGCTAAACCTGAGCAAACATACTGTATATTTCCCCCTTTTGTTTTAATTCTTCACGGCTTAGTGGATTTGACTACAGGGCTTTACAGCAGGCCTCCTGATAGCAGCAGTGATGAAGGTAGCTGGGCAGGAGAGAGAGGGGAGAGTGAGGGATAGGGGACCAGATGTGGTGCCCAGATAAGATAACTCTCGCTTCAGCTCCGCTCATCCACAACACTCACAGGTACCAGCACAGGGGCAGTGGTGCGAGATGGGAGCGTGCCAGTACTTTCATGGGTGGCAGGTGGAAGTAGTGTGTGCGCGTGCATGCGTGAATTTGTGTGTTTGACATAGACAAAGAGAAAGGAAATAGGGGGAAGAGAAAAACAGAGAAAAAAGACATCAAATGTGAGATCCTATATTGATAGAAAGCAGAGGGGGTGGAGTTGATATGTAAAGATGCTGATATGTGAGGATGAGTAAGGATGGTACCCATGATGCTCCAAGGCTTCCCTGCCGCTGCATAGACCCCCTGTTTCTACCCCATGTGCTCCCTCCCTGATAAAGTCCTTATCGGCACCTCCGATATCTGTTGAATAACTCACACAGTACTGCTGCTCGCCATCATTATCAGAACCTTAGTCTGCTGACGAATGCAGGATATCAGGGCTGCTGATAATGGGGTCGATGCATCTGATTGCTGTTGCATTGGCAAACTCCCACATTCCTCCAAACGCTGTGCCAGGCAGCCACAACAGAGCAAAGAGCCTGTCTATGGATGATACCACTGCAGTGTGTCCACGTGACTCACACTCCAAACAGCATGGCAAATTATAGCCCTGCGAAGCTGGCACAATGACAAACATCGCCACAATTACAAAGAAAAAAGGGGAAACTGGAACAGGCTCTTTGTGCTGTGAGAAAGGTATGTTGGGGGTGTGGGTGTGTGTGTGCGCAAGCAGGGATCTTTGAGTGTGAAATCAGTCCCAGAACCACCCGGAGCTCCCTAGGCCCAGAGCTAGCGGGCTGGCCAGCTGGCTGCTCTCTCCTCCCAGCCAGGCTGCATGTCGCTGGGGCATCAGTCAGCCCCGCAGCCCTGGAGCTGACATCTGGAGGTTGTCATTCTGAAGAGCAGGAGGCAACACTAAACAGGGCCTTTCAATTACACAATATCAAGTATGTGCTCGTTTCCCATCCTCCATTCACTGTTGATCTTGAGCTGTTCTATCGCTCCTTCATTCTCCCACGCTTGTTCTCTCCGACGAGGCCTGATCAGAGCAGTGGTCTGTGGTGAACGGGGGGTGGGGGGGGCGAGGAGCAGGACAATCAAGCGAAGACAGGTATCACAAATCTGACCTCTTACAGAATCAAGGGAATTAAAGAAGACTATGACTATTGATACATTCCTCTTGTGGATGTAGAACTGGGCTGCAATCACAACATAGACTAGTCATCATGACCTCACTCTAAGACCCTGTACTGCCACCTCACCGACCAATAAGACCCTAGGTCCTAAACCCCTCCCCACTACTGTATGGGTCTCTGCTCTCTAATCTAACACAAACAGGTATTCTGGTGAAGGGGGGGTAAAAGTAAGACTCAGTGTACTGGTGCATAACGGACTCTCTGCCTCTAAGCTGCAAGAGAAGGCAGACCAGAGCAGCATGAAATTAGCAGGGGGTATGTGCATACAGACTCAGTAGACATGTAGGGCACCATAGCCTGAGTACCTGGCAGCCAGAGTGACACTGCTAATACCTCATACTCTTAAACAGGAGGTAGACAAACTATGTTCACAGATATAAATGTACATCCAATATAAATAGACACGCTCTAATGCACACACCAACACATACCAAGCACTATGCACAGTTCATATAGGAAGAGGTAAATCAAGCCAACTATTAATAGAACATAATAATAGGAGTCCAATGAGTCCCTGTACACATGTCCGCTCTGAAACTTAATATATGCAATTACCTGGTAATGGAGCCCTCTATCTTTTAAATCATCCAATATCTTTTGGCTGGTTAAGCACCTTTTAAAATGGTACTGTTGTCATTACATGTTGATTATATTTTGGTGTAATCTGATTGTTCTTCCCTCTCCCTCTCAACACTATTGACTCAGAGACAGTGGCTCCAATGACAGGGAGTGGCTCAAATGACAACTCCGCCACAGCATTTCACACATTTTCAATGTCTGTGCCCTCACAACATTCCTCTGTTTCAGTCAATACTTTTATAACCTCAATCTGCTCCTCACTGAGTAGGAGACATCTATTTTTGAAACTGGGAGCAAGCAATTCTGTATTATCGTTCCGTATACAATAATCTTTTAATCAATACTACAGAACCCTCAAACTCACCTCTGGACCTCGAAGCCAGTTCCACTCATTTTGTTTTTTCATTGTTCCCCTCTCAGCAGGGTCTGATTTAGACCTAGGACACCAGGTGGGTGTAATTCATTATCAGGAAGAACAGAAAACCAGCAGGTTCCGGACCTCATAGGGTAAGAGTTGAATACCCCTGCTATTGAACAGCATCCCCAAATGAAATGAGAAAACAGTTGGGGTAGAATTGGGGTAGAATTGGGGTAGAATGCTGTTCCACAGTGGCTTTGTTGTTGTTGGTGAATTTGAGTTTAATTGCTTTACCTCTCCAAAGGAAACAGAGGAGGGAGTGAGGGAGGGTGGACAGGAAAGGACATTAGGAGGGCCAGGGATGTGAGGACAGGACATTAGGAGGGCCAGGGATGTGAGGACGGGACATTAGGAGGGCCAGGGATGTGAGGACGGGACATTAGGAGGGCCAGGGATGTGAGGACGGGACATTAGGAGGGCCAGGGATGTGAGGACGGGACATTAGGAGGGCCAGGGATGTGAGGACGGGACATTAGGAGGGCCAGGGATGTGAGGACGGGACATTAGGAGGGCCAGGGATGTGAGGACAGGACATTAGGAGGGCCAGGGATGTGAGGACAGGACATTAGGAGGGCCAGGGATGTGAGGACAGGACATTAGGAGGGCCAGGGATGTGAGGACGGGACATTAGGAGGGCCAGGGATGTGAGGACAGGACATTAGGAGGGCCAGGGATGTGAGGACGGACATTAGGAGGCCAGGGATGTGAGGACGAGGACATTAGGAGGGCCAGGGATGTAGAGGACGGGACATTAGGAGGGCCAGGGATGTGAGGACAGGACATTAGGAGGGCCAGGGATGTGAGGACAGGACATTAGGAGGGCCAGGGATGTGAGGACAGGACATTAGGAGGGCCAGGGATGTGAGGACAGGACATTAGGAGGGCCAGGGATGTGAGGAAAGGACATTAGGAGGGCCAGGATGTGAGGACAGGACATTAGGAGGGCCAGGGATGTGAGGACAGGACATTAGGAGGGCCAGGGATGTGAGGACAGGACATTAGGAGGGCCAGGGATGTGAGGACAGGACATTAGGAGGGCCAGGGATGTGAGGACAGGACATTAGGAGGGCCAGGGATGAGAGGACGGGACATTAGGAGGGCCAGGGATGTGAGGACAGGACATTAGGAGGGCCAGGGATGAGAGGACGGGACATTAGGAGGGCCAGGGATGTGAGGACAGGACATTAGGAGGGCCAGGGATGTGAGGACGGGACATTAGGAGGGCCAGGGATGTGAGGACAGGACATTAGGAGGGCCAGGGATGTGAGGACAGGACATTAGGAGGGCCAGGGATGTGAGGACGGGACATTAGGAGGGCCAGGGATGTGAGGACAGGACATTAGGAGGGCCAGGGATGTGAGGACAGGACATTAGGAGGGCCAGGGATGTGAGGACAGGACATTAGGAGGGCCAGGGATGTGAGGACAGGACATTATGACGGCCAGGGACATGCACGGCGCTACACCGGGGCTAAGACGGCTATAGCCCCGTCACAAATCTGCGTAGCCCCAGTTCAGCCCCCTCAAGTGTTTTAGTATTTTAACATTTTTACATAAAAAAATATGAAAAAGTTAATAACCAGCCATTTTGTTCCCAATCAGATCCCTGGCTGCGAGGGGGTGTACCCTATGACGTGTGTGTTTGTGGTGGTGGTGGGAGGGGAGTCTGGTGTGTGTGCTCGCGCACGTTAGGCTATGTTATGTGAGCTAACTTCTAGCTAGCTAGTCGCCCATCTCGCCCAGTTGCAATGGACCGTTTTCTGATCAAGAGAAGAGTGCGGGTAGGAATTCAAAATCCAGACCCTGTCTCCGCGGGGGCCAAAGAAGAAGAAGAAGATGAGTCGGAGGTGGAAAATCGTGAGCCACGATGTGAGGGAGCACCAGAGCAGTTTATCGCTGCTAGCTGCTCCACAGCCACCATTAGCTGCACTGTTAGCACAGCCACCGCTCCCTCTGATTTAAGCCAGTCACCTGTTGAAGAACCAAGGCGCCCTCTTCTTCGGCGTTATCCATCCACAAAAGTTGGACATGAGGATCGCTACTTCAATTGTAGATGGTATGAGGATTACAAATGGTTGGAATATTCTATTTCAAAGGACCGTGCTTTCTGCTTTGCATTCTGCCACTTTCAACGTCCAGGAAACCATGGTGGAGAGAAGGCGACATTTACCCACGATGGCTACCAGAACTGGAAGATGGCCACAAGTTCGTTCAAGACACACAACGCTAGTGTGGAGCATAAATATGCAATGACAGCGTGGAATGAACGGACTATTCAGAAAGAGTCTGGCTCTAAGTGATGGACATTCGAAAACAGTCAGAGAGAACAGAGAGTGTATGAGAGCAGTTGTGGAGTCACTGCGTTACTCTGCATACCAGGGACTTTCACAGAGAGGAGACATAGAAAACCACATGGCTGTCAGCCAGGGAAACTTCCTTCAACTTTTACAGGTCATAGGCAAATTCGACAAAACAGTTGCACAGAAAATCTCAGGTAATACTAGAGATGCTAAGTACATGCATCACGATATACAGAATGAAATAGTGTACATACCCTCGACTCAGCTACCTTGCCTGCCTGTCTATACACACAGAAAGAACCAAGGCCCTGGATGCCCAGAAGATTATACACTCATTTGCACTGAACCACATCGTCCTTCTATAAAACAACACTTGGTGAGTAACTGAAAGACCTTTTATTTATTGACAGCGCGCGCCTGTCCGGTGGTGGGAACATGATTCAATCTCGCTGATCTGGATGGAACAAGAAGACGCATGCATATTGTCGGCCAGTCGGCCCGACAAGTGTTTTTGCAATAGAAATATAATGGCTAAGATTGTGATGATAGCAGGCTCGTTTTACACCATGTGTGCACAGTGGACGGGCATAGGGTAAACGCACTTCTCGTTGTGGCTGCAGTGTGGATATTATTCATGTCATTTCTGACGTTGTGATAGCTAAAATTGAACTTCCTTATAAATAAGTCATGAAAATCAACAATTTTCTTAGCACCCCCACTTATTGGTCAAGCCCCTCCTTAGCCCCGGGAGAGAAAACATCCTGGCACCATGCCTGGCCAGGTGTGTGAAGACAGGACATTAGGAGGGCCAGGTGTGTGAAGACAGGACATTAGGAGGGCCAGGTGTGTGAAGACAGGACATTAGGAGGGCCAGGTGTGTGAAGACAGGACATTAGGAGGGACAGGTGTGTGAAGACAGGACATTAGGAGGGCCAGGTGTGTGAAGACAGGACATTAGGAGGGCCAGGTGTGTGAAGACAGGACATTAGGAGGGCCAGGTGTGTGAAGACAGGACATTAGGAGGGCCCTGTATAGGAGGACAGGACAGGGCTCTTCTAGCTTTTCTTGGAATTAGAGTTTGTATGACCAAATACAGTGGCTAACCGACATTAAATAGCCATGGGTTTAGGGTTGTAAAGGGTTCAAATATATGGAGCAGGCCAGAAAAAGCAGGACTCTGACCATTTGCTGCACGCCTTTTTGTTTCTGAAAACATTTTAGTGTTGGAGAAATCCCTTATCCTGAATTATACATTTCCACAATTTAGTTTTCATGGCTACACATTTAATGAAACAATTTAAATTACTTATGACAACTTTTCTACAGGGGATAACAGCAATTTTACACTTCGGAATCACGTGCTGACCAAAATTACACACTGCTCCCGGAAAGAAAAGTGTCCGGGAAAGTACCTAGCATAAGTTGTAAGCGATTCCCAACAAAAATGTATCAATTTAAAACATGTAACTGGTTTTCAGATTTTCATTTGATTGCTCAAACATAATTATTTCTTGTTCTATTATTGAATCTCTCTTGCTCCCACGACGTGGGAACATAATTACAAAGTGCTGCTACCACATCACCTGGTTCCCGAATGCCTCCCGAAGAGTGGAACATTAGCTCAATCAATGTCAATTATTTCATGCCCTCCATTATTGTGCTGGGAGGAGTGGGCAGAATTTTAATCCCAGCTCTGCAATTGCTTTACACAATTCTTGGACGTTTTCTATGATTAAAAGCATGACCTGGAGGGAGCATTAAGCCTCATACTATTCAACATCTTATTTGAAAAGCAATGTTTGTTCATGATATTGAAAAGCAGAACCTGAAATGATGTGGTTTTATATAATGTACTTGAGGATCATTGAAAACTGATCTTACCTGAGAGGCTAGAGGTTTTCAAGTGTATAAATAATGTCTCCATGCAATTGTACAACTGAGGTTCAGTACAGTCTGTCAGTAGCAGGGGTGTGTTGGTGTGTCTATACCTAAGGCAAACTTTATAACTTTAGCAGTGTATATATGTTTACCTGACTCACAGGAACAGAAGGCGGGTGGCCAGCCAAGGCCAGCTTGACCGTGGTCTCCCAGATATGAGGGTCATGACCTCTGCGGGCGGTCACCATGAACTGGACTGGTTCAGACAGGTTGGCCACCTCCTGCTCCGCGTACACCGAGCCGTCAGGACGCACACTGAAGTTAGGGTCACTGCTCTCGAAGTCCACAGCCTTGCTGTGCTGACAGTCGTCAAACTTCACTAGAGAGACACAGAGAGAGAGACAGAGAGAGAGAGGGAGGTAGGTAGGGACAAAAGAGACAGAGGATGAGGTGACAAATCTGGTGACGTGACTGCTGTGAAATACTGGCATAGCTTTTCCACCTCCCTAAAGACACATCTCTCCTCATCTTGTCTTCTGAGGTGAAGGCAACTTTTAATCTCAAACGAAACCAAAATAGATGTATGAAACAAACCCTTATTTCCTTGCGTTTTTGAGGAGAGACAGGGGTACATGGAAGCTATGTCAAATTAGTGCAGCACACTCTGAAGCACTTATGTCTTTCTCAGTCAAGATTCCCCATTCAAGCAATTACAATGAGCAATAGTTCCTCCCGCCAGCCTCCACTGATTTTGAGAGAGAGAGAGAGAAAGAGAAGGGGTGGAGATGGCATGGAGCACTTTGATATGGACACTGCAATGACAGATGACATCAAGTTGCCAGCTCAACCACATCAAATCTGAGGGAAAACTCCAAAGCTATGCAGACTGAAACATTCACTATCAATACCTTATCTTTTCATTCAGAGGAATAATCAAAGCTTTTATACTTTATTTTAGACTTGAGAATTTCAGGCAAAACACTCGGACATTAATGTCAAGTATCTTTACTTTTCAACATCTTGTTGCTGCTCACACAGACTTGGCATATGCCACCTCCAGAATTGAGTGCTGAAGCATTCTGTCATCGCCAAGTGTCCCAACAGAGTGAGTCATGTAGGTAGTGGCTTGTCAGAGATGGAGGGTATGAAAACATTCTCTCCTGTGGCCGTGCCACTGACGAATGTCTAGGCATCTCTAGTTAGCAGATGGTGCCATCACTGGCACCTGAGGGATGCTTCTAGAGCCCAGGTCTGTTTAGTGGAGCCCAGAGAGGGATAAGAAGCAAGCAGGAAATGAAACCGGGTCTCACAGCAGCATTCATCATATGGTATGACCAATCTGTAGCACATTGTCTGAGAATGGAGGTGTGAACGCTGCCGAAGTAACGGATATAACACCAACAGAAAAGACATGCACACATACACACACAATAAATGCAATAACAAGGTCTTGAGAAGGGAATTAAGTGTCCGTAAATCACCAAGGTTAAAAAGGCTCTGACTTATAATTACTGTTGGGCCAAATAACTGGTTGTATTTACTTACTACCGTAACATTACTCCTGGTGGAATGGCTTTAATGATCATTATGATGTCTGCACATTGCTGGGGATAATAAGCCGCATTCTAGAAACTGTGGACTCCGGATGAATCAATATAGATATTTCATTTTCTGTGGTATTTCCCTACTCAGCCCTAGTGCTGCGCTGTTGCAGGATTATCTCAAGTTATCATAAAGGAAAAATATGCACGCACACACACACACACACAAACAAACGCACACACACACACGTGCACACACGCGCGCACAAACACGCGCACACACACAGGGTGCACACAAAGGGTGCATATAGCTTCCATCCGCTTCTTATGTTTAAAAAGGCTGTGCACCGATCTTATCTCTCAGTCACACTCCTGCTGCTGATAACAAGACACATTGATTTCATAAATCACCTAGGGAACAAATCGTCTGTTATGAGCTGGGGAGATGTCATTTTTCTAAATCCACCGTGAAGAATTCTGCACAACAAGCTTTTTATCAAGCCATCTATCCAATTTATCGCCCAACTTCCTGTCAAAAGATGCACCAACAGACTAATACAGCACAAAATATTTTCAACAACTGCGGCACCCATCACACAAATTAGGCTGCTATTTCACCCAGAGAGTAATTGTACGTGTAATGGAGGAACGGCAAACATCATTTGGACAATGTGTGCATCAATCTTACAGTAACAGACAAACATAATCCAATCCACCTTCTCTACCCTGGAAGGAAGCTATGCAGAGCACAGCAAGTCTCTTCCACGTGGAGAAATTCATATCCAACCAAGAAATGATTAACTGTTCACTCCTTCACTATTTGGAGGTTTCAAATGTAAGATCAGTCATGAGCAACGTCTCACAGTTTGCAGTAACACTCCGACAGAAACAACATGGTTCTATGTGAAAAACAACCAGTTTGGTGCCACAGCAAAGAACAGGCTGTATTGTGCCAATGGCTGCAATGTGCTTAAAACAGAACACTAAATGTTGTCATTTAAGCGAGTTTCTTGCGGCGTGGGACTTGGGAGGCTCACTGTAGGGGTGTTAGTTCTGAGGCTGTGTGTGTGTGAGTGTGTGTGTGTGTGTGTGTGTGTGTGTGTGTGTGTGTGTGTGTTAGCATAAGAAAGGCACAGGGTTCTGAGGGCACGTCTGTATCTGTGGCCCTGTGCCCCTGTGACAGCGGGGTGGTTGGCATGGGAACACACGCACGGCCTCGGCGGTGGCGCTGTGGTGTGTCGTTGTGACAGGCAGGCTTGGTCTCCGAGGGCACTGGGCCAGCTCTCTGCCCACCTGCTGACATACCAGGGAGGAGGGGACCCGCTGTGTTTACTGACACATCCAGTTAGCAGGGAACGCTACAAATACCATCCATTCAACTGTGACGGAAATAATCCAGGTACAGCGTAACAGATCTGGAACACAGTCAGATACAATGGAATAACCACCAATGCACCTCATGCCATCACACCATAGTGGAGACTGATTTACTAATACATCAAGCTGTGGGGGGGAAAAAGAGATAAAAGGATGATGAGACACAGAAATAAAACAGTGAGAAAAGTGAGCTTGAGAGACAGAGAGTGGGAGAGAGAGAGAGAGAGAGAGAGAGAGAGAGAGAGAGAGAGAGACAGAGAGTGGGAGAGAGAGAGAGAGACAGAGAGTGGGAGAGAGAGAGAGAGACAGAGACAGAGAGGGTGGAGAGAGAGATAGAGAGGAGGGGAGAGAGAGAGAGGAGGGGAGAGAGAGAGAGAGAAAGAGGAGGGGAGAGAGAGAGAGGAGAGCGCGAGAGCGAGAGAGAGGGGAGAGAGAGTTGGTGCATGAGAGGTAAAAGCATCTGTAGCTGGCCTAGCCAAGGTGTGAATTGAGCTGCTGCCAGGTGTGCTTTAAAACCTTTCAGAGCGTTCACGTTCAGAATGAATGAAGACAGGCCTCAAGTGTTTGTTTTCTGATCAGACGTCCCTGAAGGTCAGTGAACCCCATGCTCTCCAGAGGCCGGAGCTGCCTTTATTAAAACCCTGCTGTCCCTCAGGTTTAATCAATGCTGCCTCCGGCCCCACTTCATCACGCACACTGTTAATCTGATTAAAGAGGGAGAATGACTTAGCCAGAAGCTGAGGGGCATGAACTCACTGTGTGGAACCTATACAACAGCATAAAAGCCAACGAGATGAGATATACCATAGTCCATGTCTGCCCATTCTGCAGGGCTCTTATCTCAGTATGTAGGGCCTACTGTATGCACCTGGTGCTTTGATGTTGATCTCAGTGAGTTCCCAGCTGGCTGCTGTCAGGGTTGTTCTTCTCTATCAGTATGACATGTACAGTACAGTATGCATCTGAGGACGAAGGGAATCGCCATGGTTGCTGCTCCTCTAAGCTCCGGTAGGCATCATGGTGTATGTCCAAGTCTCCACCAGTCACCTCACACTTGACAGGCTCCACCTGCACTGGCTACGTTTGGCTCGGGTCGATGGAGCAGGGCCTTAAGGGCTATTGAACCAAGGTCTGCTCAGATTTGGACGTGTTCGCACGCACATGTGTGCGTGTAGAGGTTCATTGGGTTTGCACCAAGTATAACTCCTGGGCACAGTACAGCATCTACATGTATATTTGTGTGCGTGTGTGTGTCTTCACATAGAAGAGGACGTTTGGCAGGGTATGGAGGGCTGGTGCTGCGGGGGCAGTGCCATTCTGCTCTGATGCTCACGGTGTGTGTGTACTGGCACTGAACATTCTGTCCGACAGACAGAGCGGCCAGCGTGTCACAACGGCAGGACAGGACAGAGGGCGCAGGCAGCCGTGACCCCCCCAAACCCCCCTGACCTACGGAGCAGTCTGTCACCACTGACAATGGCAGTCACGCTCGGCGGAGCGATCAGTTCTATACCACACTGAAACACTGTTACGCACTACCTGATATACACTACCGTTCAAAGGTTTGGGGTCACTTAGAAATGTCCTTGTTTTACAGCTGATTTGTAATAGAATATCTGCATAGACGTACAAAGGCCCCTTATCAGCAACCATTTCTCCTGTGTTCCAATGGCACGATGTGTTAACTAATCCAAGTTTATAATTTTAAAAGGCTAATTGATCATTAGAAAACCACTTTGCAAATATGTTAGCACAGCTGAAAACTGTTGTTCTGATTAAAGAAGCAATACAACTGGCCTTCTTTAGACTAGTTGAGTATCTGGAGCGTCATCATTTGTGGGTTCGATTACAGGCTCAAAATGGCCAGAAACAAAGAACTTTCTTCTGAAACTCATCAGTCTATTCTTGTTCTGAGAAATGAAGGCTATTCCATGCGAGAAATTGCCAAGAAACTGAAGATCTCGTACAACGCTGTGTACTACTCCCTTCACAGAACAGCGCAAACTGGCTGTAACAAGAATAGAAAGAGGAGTGGGAGGCCTCGGTGCACACCTGAGCAAGAGGACAAGTACATTAGAGTGTCTAGTTTGAGAAACAGATGCCTCACAAGTCCTCAACTGGCAGCTTCATTAAACTGTAACCGCAAATCACCAGTCTCAACGTCAACAGTGAAGAGCCGACTCCGTGATGTTGGACAAAAAAATGTTTTGCTTTTCTTTCAAAAACAAGGACATTTATTTTGAATGGTAGTGTATATACACAGCACCCTGGGGGTCACAAAACTGCCCCCGTATGGAATATTAGACTTACATAATATTAGATGTACATAATATTAGACGTACATAATGTTAGATGTACATAATATTATATGTGCATAATGTTAGACATACATAATGTTAAATGTGCATATTAGATGTGCATAATGTTAGACGTAAATAATATTAGATGTACATAATAGATGTACATAATGTTAGACGTACATAATGTTAGACGTACATAATATTAGACGTACATAATATTAGACGTACATAATATTAGACGTACATAATATTAGATGTACATAATGTTAGACGTACATAATGTTAGACGTACGTACATAATATTAGACGTACATAATATTAGACGTACATAATGTTAGACGTACATAATGTTAGACGTACATAATATTAGACGTACATAATGTTAGACGTACATAATGTTAGACGTACATAATGTTAGACGTACATAATGTTAGATGTACATAATGTTAGATGTACATAATGTTAGATGTACATATTAGATGTACATGTTAGATGTAAATAATGTTAGATGTACATAATATTAGATGTACATAATGTTAGACGTACATAATGTTAGATGTAAATAATATTAGACATACATAATGTTAGATGTACATATTAGATGTACATGTTAGATGTAAATAATGTTAGATGTACATAATATTAGACGTACATAATGTTAGATGTACACAATGTTAGATGTAAATAATATTAGACATACATAATGTTAGATGTACATATTAGATGTACATGTTAGATGTAAATAATGTTAGATGTACATAATATTAGACGTACATAATGTTAGACGTAAATAATATTAGACATACATAATGTTAGACGTGCATAATGTTAGACGTACATAATGTTAGATGTACACAATGTTAGATGTAAATAATATTAGACATACATAATGTTAGATGTACATATTAGATGTACATGTTAGATGTAAATAATGTTAGATGTACATAATATTAGACGTACATAATGTTAGACGTACATAATGTTAGATGTAAATAATATTAGACATACATAATGTTAGATGTACATATTAGATGTACATAATGTTAGATGTAAATAATGTTAGATGTACATAATATTAGACGTACATAATGTTAGACGTAAATAATATTAGACATACATAATGTTAGACGTGCATAATGTTAGACGTACATAATGTTAGATGTAAATAATATTAGACATACATAATGTTAGATGTACATATTAGATGTACATAATGTTAGATGTAAATAATGTTAGATGTACATAATATTAGACGTACATAATGTTAGACGTAAATAATATTAGACATACATAATGTTAGACGTGCATAATGTTAGACGTACATAATGTTAGATGTAAATAATATTAGACATACATAATGTTAGATGTACATATTAGATGTACATAATGTTAGATGTAAATAATGTTAGATGTACATAATATTAGACGTACATAATGTTAGACGTAAATAATATTAGACATACATAATGTTAGACGTGCATAATGTTAGACGTACATAATGTTAGATGTACACAATGTTAGATGTAAATAATATTAGACATACATAATGTTAGATGTACATATTAGATGTACATGTTAGATGTAAATAATGTTAGATGTACATAATATTAGACGTACATAATGTTAGACGTACATAATGTTAGATGTAAATAATATTAGACATACATAATGTTAGATGTACATATTAGATGTACATAATGTTAGATGTAAATAATGTTAGATGTACATAATATTAGACGTACATAATGTTAGACGTAAATAATATTAGACATACATAATGTTAGACGTGCATAATGTTAGACGTACATAATGTTAGACGTACATAATATTAGACGTACATAATGTTAGATGTACATAATATTAGATGTACATAATATTAGGCGTACATAATGTTAGATGTACATAATGTTAGATGTACATATTAGATGTACATAATGTTAGACGTACATAATGTTAGATGTACATATTAGACGTACATAATATTAGACATACATAATGTTAGATGTACATATTAGACGTACATAATATTAGACATACATAATGTTAGATGTACATATTAGATGTACATAATGTTAGACGTACATATTAGATGTACATAATGTTAGACGTACATAATGTTAGATGTACATAATGTTAGACGTACATAATGTTAGATGTACATATTAGATGTACATAATATTAGATGTACATAATGTTAGATGTACATATTAGACGTACATAATATTAGATGTACATAATGTTAGTGGCAGGTGCTAACACTGCTCAGGCTGCTGTTGTGTGTTTGTTTTCACCTCAACACAACCTTCCCTGTCCTCCCTCTCCCTCATCCACTTTGCTGCATTCTGCCTTCCCCTCCCTCGCTTTTTTCTCCTCTCCTATTCCCTTCTCTTCACCACATCTCCCTTTCCTATCCCTCGCCTACATAATTAACCCCACATCCCCCTATCCTCCTCTCCTTTTCCCCACAGGCTGACTGTCACTGCCGCTCAGACATGCTTTAATGCAAACAGGCTGGCAGGACAAAGGCATCAGCCAGCCACAAACGGCAGCTACGTTAGATTCTCTCTTCACAGTTCACACCCAACCACTAACACACAAACAGGTCCCTTTCCATCTCAGTGTACTAGAGGGCATCTTATCCCAGAGATGGAACAGGATCCTTCCTGTGTCTCCCAGTCCTTCAGATGTTAGATGGTAAACCAGGGTCACACAGGAAGCAGGGTGAGACCAGCGTGATGCTGCAGCCAGACGGTAGTCCCAGGTTACAGCCCTAGCTGAGCCAACCATGGCATGTTCGGTGGCTGAGGGGTACAGGAAGGCCTGAGAAAAGCCTCAGATCCAGCCTTGTGTTCCTTTGTTTGGGCTGTGTTTATCTCGGTGGTGGAGCGGGGCTAAGTAAACATTTTGTCTGCCACCCTGCCGCTTCCATCAACCCAACAGGCCAATCAGCGACTCCCACTAAATTTGCAAATAACAGTGTTTGACTGGCTGAGAACAGAGAAGGAGAACAACACAGGGCCTGGTGATAAATCAGACACACTGTGACCAATGCAACACATTAACAGTCGTGGGTTTAGTTGAACTGGGAGAGTGGAGTTGCAGGTTAACAACATAAGGCTTGTACTGGAGCTACAGCACTTAGTATGGTCAGACTTGAAGAGGGAAAGTGCATGGCTGGACACACAACCTATCTATCTGTCCTTCTGCAGTGTTTGGCGCTGTGTTTGATGGCAGAGTTGATGCATCCTGAAGAATGCATCTCATGAAATTATATTTCTACATCCCTCGCCTCCCTTCTACAACCCACCAAAGTTGAATCCATCTGAATCTACTTTGATCAGAATGATGTATTGTGCTAAAGGGGAGGTTAAATCCCTTCCATTTACATGCTGCTGTGTTAAGGCACTGCAGGTACCTTTGCAATGTGACTTTTCTCAAAGTGTTTTGCGTCGCCTTAGGAAATGAAATAAATTCCTCTGCCTCTCGTTCCCTATTGCTTAACTAAAAGCCCACAATTTCCCCTCTGACAGTTCTGCCCATGACAAGGGAACCAACTGTGACTCAAGCGCTTTGGCAAGCTGATATGTGTGTGTGTGTGTGTGTGTGTGTGTGTACGTACATGTGTATGTATTTGTGTGTGCGCGCGCGCGATGTGTGTGTGTATATGCTTGAGTGCGGTATTGTTATCGGAGATGCACAGTATGTGATATAACCAGGACTTCCTGTCAACAGCACCTTTAACAGAAATGGAATGTAGAGAGCAGAAAGTTTAAAGCATCTGACCGAGATCATATCCCATATTGCTCACAATCATCTTGGATTTTCCAATCGAACATGTTATTCATGTTGGCAAGATTCCAGAGTGTTCTATGTTTTATGAAGGCACCAGAACAAGGGTGTCACCATACTGAGCATCAGGAGTGACACAGTGCCTGAGTGGACACAGACGGTGTCATTAATCAAAGTGTGTCTCGGCAGAGTCCATTCAGTCTGTGCTGCCGGCCAATCAGGAGGCTTCTTCACCGGGCCCGCGGGCAGAGTGGTAAAGGTCCACAGATCTAGTCTCCTCTCTTATCTCTGCATTAGAGTCTCTCATGGGTACTGCTGGAGGAAACTCGGGGAACGAGGTAAAGAATGAGTATGGGAGGAAGGCAGAACGGATGCAATTAAAAGACTGGGTCACAGATCACAGTGCGAAGCGTCAATGTGATTTATACACCTCCTTCAGCCCAGGGAGCTTTCTGAGTGTGTGATTGTGTTTGTGTGTGTGTTTGTGTGTATGCGTTGTCTCTTATGAGCCATCCACAGCTAGGGGGCGTCAGTGTGTCTCCTGGGCCCCAAACACACACTATCCATCAGGTGCATTAGTGACATCTTCAAGGTTATGCTAAGAACTACTGATGCCCCACACCCAGCCCGACAGTTCAATAGAATGATCTACCTCTGCCTGGACCAACTTCAAGCACTGCAAAATCCAACTTGAACCTGACCCCAACCTGCTGAAAATACACACACCGTTTATCAATCCCATTCGCTGGTATTTATGGTCCCATTAAGATCGAACCAGAAGGGAATCTTAGGAAATAGATGCACTGTAGTAACAGTATTATTACCCCCCCCCCCCCCAAGTCCCTAACGAACATGATGACAATATTAACCTACAGACACTGGATCCTACATCAATCAATTATCTAAATTCGTGAGACTCGTATAGCTCTCAGATCAGGCTGAGCATCACAACTGAGATTTAACACTAGATACAACTGAATGCTATTTTACAAACTCCACCCTAATTTCAGACTGTGTCAAGTGAATTTGGCACCGTATTTGCATTAGGGAAGTAACCAACGGAAAGAGCTGCCCTGATTGGACTGAGAGTGCCTTTAAAATGCTATCTTAAGACATGCATTCCCCTCTGACACAGTGCATACTGGACAAACAGAACTGCTCTTTTATTCCTTTCATCTGACTCCCACTCTGCAGAACTTGCCTCCAAGGCTTCCCCTTCAATTCAGCAGCACAGAGAAGTGCTTTATCAGAGCAATATCTTCCTCAAGAAGACACAGCACATAACTACCTCAAGGCTACATCACAGTGTCTGTTATCTCAAAGTACAATATAATAATATCACATAGCCATCAGCTACATGCTATGACCACAGCACGGGGCAATTTACAAAGAGCTACATATACACTAGGAACAGACTGGGGGGTGGGGGGGGTGATCAGGGGAAACAGAGAGAGGAACTGAGATACATTTACAGATAGCTAACTTTTTGGTTACTTGTTATCTGTAGTGCAAACAGCCACCAATGTGACGCCACCTTTCTAAACGTAAGATGCAGATACAGTGTACAGAAAGGTACAATCAACATTTCACTTTCCATATTGGCTATAAAGGCGTTGGCCAATGTGCATGAAGGAACACATCAGGAAGACATCAGCACAGACTAGCAAGTGTATAGTGTTATTGTCTAGTCCTCCTCCAATGGGTATTTTTAGCCAATCCTGATTACCCTGGAGGCAGGCTTAATAAATACTACAAGACTAAACATGGTCTCTCCTCCATCCCTCAGGGGAACTGGAACTGTCTTTACAAGGTAATCAGCATCTCTGTGTGTCTTTCATTTTCTCCCCCTCTACATCCCTCTCTTACTACCGTAGTGCTTAAGCCTCTCTACCCCCTCCTCTCCCTCTCTGATTATGAGCATGGCGTGTTCCCAGACATTCCTGGTGATTGTTTAGCTGCCGTGTTCAGCATCTTGATTTGATTTTGTACAATTAGCCTAATTAGCATTACAAATACACACTGAGACAGAAACAAAAAATGGCTGTACTCATTGAAGAACATATTAAAATGAAAAGGCAAATCATGTAGAGAGGAAATAAATAAATAAATAACCGACGAATCATGAGGTGTGCAACTACGCTGGTGCATAAATCTAGGATCAATAGCAACATACAGGTGGCGTATACTGAACAAGACCGCAATAGCAGATTGCAATGCCATGGGTGGGACTATGTCCTCAGCAACACTAACCCCTGAAAATATTGATGTTTGAATGAATGTAGAATATCTGAGCACCTACAGTATGTACTAGGAAGTGGGTTCCTATGTTGAACTGGGTATCAATGTCACGATGTACATACAGTATCTGATGAATAGTGACTGGCTGTGAGTAGAGTAATCAGACCAGGCAGATTTCTCCTCTCCTCTCCTTAAACCAGTGATTAGACTTAAAACAGATCTCCTTCATTATCCCTCACTCTCATCCATTATGCTCTAATCCTCCACTCTGGTTCCCCACGGCAACCCATAGACACGGGCCAACTATTTGTCTGAAACCCCTTGCTCTGGACTGGATGAGGAGAGACAGTCATTCTGTATTCTGCATTCAAGGAGATCAAGGCCACCTGAAGTCACCTACAGCAAATTGACTACTTGTCATTGACATCTATCTACAACTGTCCCCATTGTATGTTTCTTTGTCTTGAGGATGTAACTGATGTTATTACATCAAGGGGACTCAATTTGCATTGTGTCACTGTCTCCCAGCGGAAGTGCATCAGGTCTGTGGAGGAAAGTGACACTTGTGCAAATGAACGCCAAAGTAATATTTCCCTGCGATTCACACGTCCTTTTGTCATTTGGAGTTCCCATCTAAGATGCTAACAATACATGTCACCCCATTGATTCAGTGTATCATTATTATCCTCATGATCCTGGTACAGTCTTTAATGGGCACACAAAGAGGTCTCCCCCCCAGAATGCCTAGTCTATAGACAACAATTACATGCTTATGTAGGCACCACAAATATAGAGACAATATGGACATAGATTGTTGGAAGCCGGTTGCAGACGTTGCCATTATAAGGATAATTACACTCTAACCAATGGTATTGAGCCGGTAAGCTTTGTTCAAGTAAAAGCAGGAATCGATGTCGACTGATCTTCACCCCATGAGGAGGTTTTTTTACATTCAGAGCCAGCCTTGTAGTGTATACATTCAAGTGGACAAAGACATGCACACACATAACACCGAATGAAACAGACCAGATTATGGTCTAAATAAATAGAGCTATGTACAATGTCACGGCCAGGGACAAGGTAACAACATACACTACCGTTCAAAAGTTTGGCATCACTTAGAAATGTCCTTGTTTTTCAAAGAAAATGTAATTTTTTGTCCATTAAAATAACATCAAATTGATCATAAATACAGTCTAGACATTGTTAATGTTGTAAATGACTATTGTAGCTGGAAATGGCAGATTTGTTAATGGAATATCTACATAGACGTACAGAGGGCAATTATCAGCAACTATCACTCCTGTGTTCCAGTGGCACGTTGTGTTAGCTAATCCAAATGTATCATTTCAAAAGGTTAATTGATATTTAGAAAACCCGTTTGCAAATATGTTAGCACAGCTGAAAACTGTTGTCCTGACTAAAGAAGCAATTAAACTGGCCTTCTTTAGACTAGTTGAGTATCTGGAACATCAGCATTTGTGGGTTCAATTACAGGCTCAAAATGGCCAGAAACAAAGTACTTTCTTCTGAAACTCATCAATCTATTCGTGTTCTGAGAAATGAAGGCTATTTTGAAGTAAGTTGCTAAGTAGCGTTAGTGCAATTCCTAACTAGCATTAGCATAATGACTGGAAGTCTATGGGAACAGCTAGCATGATGTTAGCATTGTCTTGCAAAATTACCTTTATACCGGACAGGACGCAGAGACATACAAATGGAATCCACAAGCTTATCTGACTCTGCCAAAATCCCAAACTACCCCTTTAATGTGATGGCTAGATGAATCTAAGAACATTCAATAGAGTCATATCATTTTACTCTTAACAATAGCTGACTGTCTAAACTACCCTTAAACAACCCTGAATCTCGGTCTGTATAAGCAGATATTTGATCACGTAAACTGACATTTTAAGAAGAAAAAAATGGTCATACAAAGTACTTGACTCGCAGCAAAAAAAATCTGAATTTATTTTTACATCAATTTACTTTGAAGTCAAGGAGGACCGTTCCAGAAAATCCAGACTAATACATTTGCAGCGTGCTTTCTACATATCTTCTTCAGAGTGTTTGATCTCTCCCTCTGACAAACACTGAGAAAATGTTGAGATCACAGAGATAATGAAAGGAGAGGATTTGGACAAGGCCCTCTTCTAAGTTCACTTTGGTGTCTCAAGTGAAGTTATCAATGGAATGCAATGTCACACTGCTCTTTTAGCCGTTCACATATCACGGGCCATCTCAGACCAGATTTAAAAGCATAGAACCCAGGTACTGAATTTAATGCGGTACAGAAAGCATAGTCTTTAATATATTCCTATGTATGTCTTTATTATGCATGTCATGGCTATGGAGGCAAACCAATTTCCCTGTGACATTAATAGAGTATGATCTCCTACAATCATTCCTTACCCTCCAAACCCGTTTCCCCTTCTCTCCCATGAGAGCCAACCCACCTCCCAGTCTATTATCATAATGATCTGATACACTCCTGTGTGCTGGTGTGTGTTTTCCCCCTCAGTGCTCTGGTCTGCAGTGTGGCTTATTTTCTTCTTCAAATGCACAGGCACAATAGGAGGGGATTGGCTCCTCTGGTCAGCTATCTCCTGCCTGGGAATAGGAGACCTGTCTCCCTGGGCTATGGCGCCAAAACCAATATTCTTATCACCACTGGACTCTTACCGCAGTATGGAAAACCCTTCAAAGGTCAAACGTGTGTATCTGTGTGCATGTTTACCCCGTCTGTCTCTCTCTCTCTCTCTCTCTGTATTTTTTATTAACTGATAAGAAATCACTTTTATAGACCTTCTGATAAAAATATATTAGCTACTAATGATTGGCGAAGTCAAAGGGATCAGGTCAAGTTCGGAAGGTTACGCTTGTTATGCCATCACACGACCAATACTGAGCAATTGCTTGGTGTTTTTGTATCTGATGCTACATAGTCATGAACTTAGAATGCTCATTACTGTAGTTTCATGGCTTTAATATCAACATGCACTTTGAACCATTACCAAAACTACTGCCATAATCTGCAAGAACAAATACAACCGTACAGCATTGAGCATCGCAATAGGCAATAAGTCTGCCTCAGCTCCATCTGCAGTATGTCTCATGTAGAATGGCTATGCATAAATCTTTCTCCTGCATTAGGCAGAGATTTGACAGAGAGGTAGATGAGGACATAGAGTACGTTATGAGGGATGGTGGCAGCAGTTCCCGCAGGCCATGCCGCCGTGGTACTGCATCGATCCAGCCACCCGAGTGCACAGCCTTTTGGCTTTGTCAGCACTGTTCAGCACACCTCAAACTCTGAATGCTTCAAAAGCTCAAAGGAGAGAACATTTAGGAAAGAAATGCAGTCAGGGTGTGGATTCACACACCAATCTCGCATAGGCTCTCATTTTGTTTTACTGTAAAAAGTAGCCTTGTTTTGAGTAGCCTTGTTCAAAATGAAGGCAGTATTCAGAACTCCTATCCAGAACCTCTCCTTTCCCTCCAGACATCCCATCTGAATCTGCTAATCAACTGAGCTCACCAAATGAGCTTCCAGGGGAAACAATCCCTTCTAATCCAAAGATATGTTGATTCAGGTGGCATCATAGTGGATGGCTCCTGTGAAAGCATTCATGCCAAACACAGTGGTCTCACAGGGGCTCTACATATCTATAATAGAGATTCACAACTAGTAGTTTTCATACACCCCTGCTAGTCACTCATTGGCTTTATTTAGAAAGTCCCACCCACCTGCTTGAAATCAGATACAAAAAGGTAAACCCAAGAATCCGAATCAGATGGCAGGATCAGGGTAGCCTATACTCGTAATACGCTTCACAAAGAGACTGGAAGGCCGTGGCCTATTTGCTTGGAACCAGAATCTAATTCAGAAATGGAGCAACTGACCCTTATAAAAATGTATGTGTGTGAGAACGTAAACAGTAGCATTTTCCTTCTCAACTCTGTAAAACTTCACTTTCACTCCCCACTGTGTAAGAAAAAAGCCTTTGTTCCTGCCATAACTATTTGTGTGTTCAGCAATACCCGGGTACAGAAAATCCATTAGGCACGATTGCTGTGCTGGCATGGTAACTGTTTAGGAGGCTAAGCAAATTTCCGCTTATATGAGACTGAAATTTGCAAGGTTGTCAAATGTGAAAAGACATAATAATACCACCCTCATAAGTTAGGGCTCAATACAACAAGCCTGGTCTTTCTCAGGTTACACACACTTCCCTCCTCAGTCATCTCTCTTTCCCAGAGGAGAATCTGCTAAGGGTCTTAGATATCTGCTATCATATTCAATCTATTTCTCATCCAAATCTCATTTTATCAAAATCGTGTTGGTAAATCTCTTTTCAGACCTTCACAAGGTTAATAAATAAACAGTTTTAAACCACAAAATAATGCGGTGAAAGGACGGGACCACTCTTTCTAAACCAGTCAATATAAAGATGATAAAAGTGGAACCAGAGCACACTATAGCATCACACAGTAGAATGACAAGGCATTTTTCTCTGGTGGGCTCAGGAGAATAATAAACATTCGGGATGAGTATTTCCGATGAAAAAGATTGGTAGGAAATGTCAAGTCGACTGTCATTAAAGACACACTGACATTTTTATTCCGTCTTTTAAGGCAGCGATTCCATCTCTCCTAACAGAGGCCCTAATCGCTCTCCCTCCTCAAAAGACTGAAAGAAGACAGATTAACTCCATTACTCTTTGACTTTACTGAATAAAGGAAACAATACATTTCTCATTTAACTCTAATCCTGTGCCAGGGCTCTGGGGGAGGAATAATGCTGGCGGAAGGAGAGATGGAGAGATGGAAAGGCTCTGAATATGAATTCTGGAGGCAGCATCCATGTTTGCTCATCTTTTTATTTTTTATTTTTAAAGTGCAGCAGTGGAGCGAGAGAGAGGAAGGAGGGAGGGAGATGGAGAGGAAAAGCAAAAGAGAGAGACACCGAGAGAGACATATAAGAGACATGATGGAGTGACAGAGAGAGAGCGAGAGAAAAGGAAAGTGGAAGAGAGGAAGAGAGAAATGAGAGAGACAGAATGATGTTTACAGCTACAATATATCAGAGTCAATATGCAGGGCAAAGCCCTAAAATCAGGAGGCTGCAGAAAAGCGGCTTCAAAGCCAATATATAGCACAGAGCATCAGAGCCAGCCTAGTGGATGAAACACACACTGACACATGCAGACCCAGTGTTGTTCACGCATCTATCAAGACATGGAGTGCACAACCGCGAGAGTGAGAAGGAGGCAGCTTGTGCATATCCGTATACTGAGGGCAGGCTTGTGTGTCTGCAGCAGCATTGGAGAACACAGTGAACCCCTGGAGCTCCTCCAGTGAGACCCTAAACAAAGAGCTGTCAGAATGCAGGAGAGAGCTGTCAGAGCCAGGCCCCAATCCTTTAAGCGCTGAGCCTCAGTCCCTTCTACCCCCCCCCTCTCACTGTAAAACTATGACTAACTGTGTCAACTCCTCAATGTCTCCACGCTGTCTCCCCTCGTCTCTGATGCCCTCAGCCAGATATAGACACGAGAGAAAGTTTATGTCCAGTTTTTGCTTTTGTAAACAAGGAGAAGAAATCCCTCGTAACTTATGTATTCCCCAGGATTTCTCAGCATCCCTGACACATGCCAGATTTAGTTATAGCTTTCTTTCTCATTCTTTTACTTTCTGCAGAGTGAACGAGGAAAGGAGGGGAGGGAGGAAAAGAGGAAGTCACGAGGAGAACAGTGTGAAAGAGAGATACAGGGATATTGGAATTGACTTGACGGTCTGAGCACCATTCCTGCTCTTCATTCTGTGGTGTTACGGACTCATTAAAAATGCAGGTTCCTCTGATGAAAAGAGCAGACGTGGCATTTTGACTGAGGTGGAAAGGAGCCTCGTATCCATGGCTTCCATGCGTGCTGTAGCTGCAGAGGTGGTGAGAGTGATGAGTACAATACACAGAGAAGCCTCAATTACCAGGAAATGTCAGCACGGTGAAGGGATGCATTTAATATGATTTTACTGAGTTACAGTTCATACTACGAAATCAGTCAATTTAAATAAATGAATTAGGCCCTATAATATGGATTTCACATGACTGGGAATGCAGATATGCATCTGTTGGTCACAGATACCTTAAAAGAAATGGGCTCACAATGGGCCTCAGGTACTCGCCATGGTATCTCTGTGCATTCAAATTATCATCAATAAAATGAAATTGTGTTTGTTGTCCGTAGCTTATGCCTGCCCATACCACAACCCAATCCACCACCATGGGGCACTCTGTTCACAATGTTGACATCAGCAAACCGCTCACCCACACAACGCCATACACGCTGTCTGCGGTTGTTTTTGTTTTGTCATAATGCGGTACTGTGCGTAGATTGATGAGGGGAAAAAAATATTTAATCTATTTTAAGTCAAGGGGTCTGAATACTTTCCGAAGGCACTGTACCTCAGACCATTGAGGACAAAAATGTTCAGGACAAAGTTCAGTAAAATGTGAGTTTTGTATGCGTTTATACATACAGAACATCCGTGTATATAGAACATCCATATGCAGTCGCTAGTGATAGTCTACACACCCCTTGCACAGTCTTCACATTCTACTGCCTTAAAATTCTATCTTAAAAAGGGAATACAAAATAGATTTTCCCCCGTACCGATCTGCACAACCTACTCCACATTTTAAAAGTTACAGAAAAATGACAGATTTTCTTTTTTATGGAAAATGTTATGTCTTGATTGCGTATTTCTTCACGCCCCAGAGTTTATACTTGTTGGAAGCTGATTTGGCAATCATTTTGCATAAGGTTCTACCAACTTTGCACAACTCTTAGGGCAACATTTATCCATTGTTTTTGTCAAAATTGCTCAAATTCAGTAAATTTGTCATTGATAGACAGCAATATTCAAACCTTGTCTCTGATTTTCAAGCAAATTTGAGTCAGGAATGAGGCTGGACTACTCTGGAACGCTCAACACCTCTTGGAAAAGCCATTCTGGTGTGCCTTTGGCATACATTGTTTTGTAATTATCCTCTATCCTAGGTTTTCAGAAGGCTGAGGTGGGTTTTCCTCTACATTTTTACCTGGGCTTTGCTCCATTCATATTTATTTTGATCCGGACAAGCTTCCCAGTCCCTAATGGTGACCAGCATAGCCATAACATGATGCAGCTACTGCAATACTTGAAGATACAGAGGGTTCCACTCTTTCGTTGTATTGTATTGGATGTGAGCCAAGACTGTAGTTTTTAATTTAGGCCAAAAAGAAAATGTATTTGCAATGTTGACTTGCAGTATTACTTAATGGCCTTGTTGTAAACAGAATGGATGAGTGTTTTTTTGTTGTTGAATGCAATGTTGTTGATCCTCACTATTTTCAAGTACATGTTGCCCTAAGAGTTGTGCAAAGTTTGTAGAATCTTATTCAGAATGATTCACAGCTGTAATGGCTGCCAAAGGTGCTTCCGCCAAGTATTAACTCTGGGTTGTGAAGACATACGCAATCAAGACAGCTTTGTTTTTTATTGTTTTTTCATTCATTTGGAAAACCTTTCTATAATTTTTCTTGCACTTTGGAAATGTGGAGTAGGATTTGTACAATTGCAGAGGGGTGTGTAGACTTTATGGGGGGAAGCCATACGTAGCACGCTATATGGTCTCCTTCCCCGTTATTGACTTTCACGGCGTAAGCCGGCGCGCCCCATATGAATGGGATTCTGTGCTGTAATACAACAGGCTCCAGCGGATTTGTGGAAATAATCTACTTGCACATTATTGGAATAACACACTGAGCTTCATCTCCTAGCCCGTCTCCCCAGTGCACATCTTATTTGCGGGGTAGATACACATGGTTTAGGCATGTAAATTGAATGAGCCTGTGAATCCATCTAGTAAAGTACAATAGATCAGACCAAGGCTTTGTGTGGCCTGTTGAAATCACCAAAAAATATTGGAGAGATAGCCGAAGTTGTTTATCCTGGAAATGTGATGTAGAATGGCACAGAGACTGCTGTTGACCTCTGCTAAGCAAAATAAAGTAAATAGTGCATTGAGGAGAATTGTAAAATGGAGGTTGTGTCTGTGCTATGGGCCTGTATAATACAAACCACAGACGTAGACCCATTAAATGGTTCTAATTCAAAGGGAATCAAAACCACTGAACATTTTGGAGAGTTGCGTGCTCACCTCAGGGTTGGTAAACACTTATGTTGAATCACACATTATGCAGATGCAGTGGTGCACTGCTGGAGGTTTTTCTGAAACCCCCATTCAATAACTGAGCACTCAAACGTAATTGCAACTAAAATACCTGTAAATGCCAAGGGAACGGGTGATGCTGCTGGGCCAATGGAGACAGCAGTGGAGACAGCAGTTTTCCTCTCAGGCACATTGACATCCAGCTCTGTGAAATGTTCCTCTAATATGTACGAATGTCAGTGTACTTTTTCTCCCACTGTTGCTTTTTCTCCAGCATAACCTTTCAATAAAGCAATAACGTGACCTTAACAGGGGAGAGACAACCCAGTCAGGGACAGGGACACTGCCTGCCTGCCACTACGGCTTTCATTCCCTGACAGGGCAAGAGGGAGCGACAGCATGTATAATTTACTGACAAGTGGTTCTCCTCTGAGACATCACTGTCAGTTAATAGGTCATCGTTATTAATGCAGGAAACTATCAGGAGCCTGCTGTATGGCAGGTTACAGTGTTTTGGGAGACAGAGAAAACAAGAGACAGAATGAGAAGCGAGGGATAGAGAGAGAGGGGAGAAAAATGAAATAAATGAAGAGGACGACAGAAAGAGAATGGACAGAAACGAGAAGAATGAGAAAGTGAGAGGGGGGGAGGGGTGTTACATGCTAAGGGAGGGAGGGATGAAAGACTGAGATAAACAACAAGGAGTGCTCCTCTAGCTCTAACAAGTAGCAATATGCAGTACAGTGACAATCACTTCAGATGCACCTGCAATGTCACACTTCAGAAGAATGAACCCTCTCTATCACAGAAGCAAACAAAGTAAACAAAGAAACAAACCCTATCTCACTTCAAAGGGACCGTATTTAACGGCTACATTCACAAAATGATTTACAGAAGAATGCTCTCAATATCCAGGTGGCATGCAATGAACATACAATTTTGAAGGGTACTTCATGTGCAGTACACCGTGAGTTATGTCTAAGTAATGTGTCTGATACTTTACCTGAACATTATTGTGTAGCGGACATCACACACGTTGCTTTGTGGTCACTGGCAGTGGCCTTGAGACTTCACACAGGAAAAGTTTCAAGTTGTTCCCCTGCACTGTAAGTCTCATTCTTTGTCATTGAATCAAACCCTACTATACATCTCTACAAAAAAAAAAAATGTTCACCTTTACTTAACCAGGTAGGCCAGTTGAGAACAAGTTCTCATTTACAACTGCGACCAGGCCAAGATAAAGCAAAGCAGTTTGACAAAAACAACAACACATGGGACAAAGAAACGTACAGTCAATAACACAATAGAAAAATCTATATACAGTGTCTGCAAATATAGTAAGATTAGGGAGGTAAGGCAATAAATAGGCCATAGGTGCGAAATAATTACACTTTAGCATTAACACTGGAGTGATGTGCTGATGATGATGTGCAAGTAGGGATACTGGGGTGCAAAAGAGCAAAAATAAATAACAATATGGGGATGAGGTAGTTGGGTGGGCTATTTACAGATGGGCTGTGTACAGGTGCAGTGATCGGTAATCTACTCTGCCAGCTGATGCTTGAAGTTAGAGGGGGAGATATAAGTCTCCAGCTTCAGTGATTTTTGCAATTCGTTCCAGTCATTGGCAGCAGAGAACTGGAAGGAAAGGCGACCAAAAGAGGTGTTGGCTTTGGGGAAGACCAGTGAAATATACCTGCTGGAGCGCGTGCTACGGGTGGGTGCTGCTATGGTGACCAGTGAGCTGAGATAAGGTGGGGCTTTACCTAGCAAAGACTTATAGATGACCTGGAGCCAGTGGGTTTGGAGACGAGTATTAAGCGAGGGTCAACCAACGAGAGCATACAGGTCGCAGTGGTGGGTAGTATATGGGGCTTTGGTGAGAAAACGGATGGCACAGTGATAGCAAACTGGATGCAGTCTGAGTAGAGTGTTGGGGCTATTTTATAAATGGCATCGCCGAAGTCAAGGATCAGTAGGATAGTCAGTTTTACGAGGGTATGTTTAGCAGCATGAGTGAAGGAGGCTTTGTGGCGAAATAGGAAGCCGATTCTAGATTTAATTTTGAATTGGAGATGCTTAATGTGAGTCTGGAAGGAGAGTTTACAGTCTAACCAGACACCTAGGTATTTGTAATTGTCCACATATTCTAAGTCAGAACCGTCCAGAGTAGTGATGCTACTCTGGACGGGTGCGGGGAGCGATCGGTTGAATAGCAAGCATTTAGTTTTACTAGCATTTAAGAGCAGTTGGAGGCCACGGAATGAGTGTTGTATGGCATTGAAGCTCGTTTGGAGGTTTGTTAACACAGTGTCCAAAGAAGGGCTAGAAGTATACAGAATGGTGTCGTCTTTGTAGAGCTGGATCAGAGAATCACCAGAAGCAAGAACAACATCATTGATATATACAGAGAAAAGAGTCGGCCTGAGAATTGAACCCTGTGGCACCCCCATAGAGACTGCCAGAGGTTCCGGACAACAGGTCCTCCGATTTGACACACTGAACTCTATCAGAGAAGTAGTTGGTGAACCAGGCGAGGCAGTCATTTGAGAAACCAAGGCTATTGAGTCTGCCGATAAGAATGCAGTGACTGACAGAGTCGAAAGCCTTGGCCAGGTCAATGAAGACAGCTGCACAGTACTCTATTTTATCGATGGCGGTTATGATATTGTTTAGGACCTTGAGCGTGGCTGAGGTGCACCCATGACCAGCTCGGAAACCAGATTGCATAGCGGAGAAGGTACGGTGGGATTCGAAATGGACGGTGATCTGTTTGTTAAGTTGGCCTTCGAAGACTTTAGAAAGGCAAGGCAGGATAGATATGAGTCTAACAGTTTGGGTCTAGAGTGTCACCCCCTTTGAAGAGAGGGATGACCACGGCAGTTTTCCAATCTTTAGGGATCTCAGACGATACGAGAGAGAGAGAGGTTGAACAGGCTAGTAATAGGGGTTGCAACAATTGCGGCGAAAGAGAGGGTTCAGATTGTCTAGCCCAGCTGATTTGTAGGGGTCCAGATTTTGCAGCTCTTTCAGAACATCAGCTATCTGGGGGGGGGGGGGGCTTGGGCACGTTGCTGCGGGGGTGCAGAGCTGTTGGCCGGGGTAGAGGTAGCTAGATGGAAAGCATGGCCAGCCGTAGAAAAATGCTTATTGAAATTCTCGATTATCGTAGATTTATCGGTGGTGACAGTGTTTCCTAGCCTCAGTGCAGTGGGCAGGGAGGAGGTGCTCTTATTCTCTATGGACTTTACAGTGTCCCAAAACTTTTGGGAATTTGTGCTACAGGATGCAAATTTCTGCTTGAAAAAGCTAGCCTTTGCTTTCCTAACTGACTCTGTATATTGGTTCCTAACTTCCCTGAAAAGTTGCATATCGCGGGGGCTATTCGATGCTAATGCAGTACGCCACAGGATGTTTTTGTGCTGGTCAAAGGCAGTCAAGTCAGGAGTGAACCAAGGGCTATATCTGTTCTTAGTTCTACATTTGAATGGGGTATGCTTATTTAAGATGGAGAGGAAAGCACTTTTAAAGAATAGCCAAGCATCCTCTACTGACGGGATGAGGTCAATAGCCTTCTAGGATACCCGGGCCAGGTCGATTAGAAAGGCCTGCTTGCTGAAGTGTTTTAGGGAGCGTTTGACAGTGATGAGGGGTGGTCGTTTGACCGCGGACCCATTACGGACGCATGCAATGAGGCAGTGATTGCTGAGATCCTGGTTGAAGACAGCAGAGGTGTATTTAGAGGGCAAGTTGGTCAGGATGATATCTATGAGGGTGCCCGTGTTTACGGATTTAGGGTTGTACCTGGTAGGTTCCTTGATAATTTGTGTGAGATTGAGGGCATCTAGCTTAGATTGTAGGATGGCTGGGGTGTTAAGCATATCCAGGTTTAGGTCACCTAACAGTAAAAACTCTGAAGTTAAATGGGGGGGGGGCAATCAATTCACATATGGTGTCCAGGGTACAGCTGGGGGCTGAGGGGGGTCTATAACAAGCAGCAACCGTGAGAGACATTTTTGGAAAGGTGGATTTTTAAAAGTAGAAGCTCGAACTGTTTGGGCACAGACCTGGATAGTATGACAGAACTCTGCAGGCTCTCTCTGCAGTAGATTGCAACTCCGCCCCCTTTGGCAGTTCTGTCTTGACGGAAAATGTTGTAGTTGGGAATGGAAATTTCAGAATTTTTGGTGGTCTTCCTAAGCCAGGATTCTGTCACGGCTAGGACATCAGGGTTGGCGGAGTGTGCAAAAGCAGTGAATAAAACAAACTTAGGGAGAAGGCTTCTGATGTTAACATGCATGAAACCAAGGCTTTTACAGTTACAGAAGTCAACAAATGAGTCCATCTGGGGAATAGGTGTGGTACTGTGGACTACAAGGCCTGGTCCAGCAGGCATCAGCTGTGTAGCTGAGTGATCACAGGTTCCAATGAGCAGCAATAGGTGAGTCAGGGAGCAGTTTGGTAGTCGTTACTACGCTAGGCGAGCGGGAAACAATGGCGTTCAGAAAGCTAGCGGGCCGGGGCTAGCGGATGGGTCTTCGGCGACATCGCAACGGAAAAGCCAGTTGAAACCACATCGGACGATTACGTCGGCAGACCAGTCATGATTGATCGGCAGGGCTCCGTATCGACTATAAAAGGTCCAAGCCAATTGGCAAAATAGGTATTGTAGCCCAAGAAGTTAGCTGGTATATGGGCCTAGCTCGAGGCTAGCTGGTGCTTGCTACGGGACAGAGGTGTTAGCTAACAGTAGCCACTCGATTGCAGCTAGCTAGCTGCAATGATCCGGTGTAATGGTCCAGAGCTTGCGGCAGGAATCCGGTGGTGTGGTAGAGAGAAGTAGTCCGTTATGCTCTGGGTTGATATCGCGCTGTGCAGACTGGTAGGTATTGTCCGAGCTAAAGCTGGCTGGTGTCCGAGCTAAAAAGGTGGAGACCGCTAGCCATGGCTAACAAAGACAGATAGCTAGTAGCTAGTTTGTTGACTAGCTCCTGATGGAGGTTCCAGTTATAAGGAATAAAAATAGCAGATCCGTACCACATTGGGTGAGGCGGGTTGCAGGAAAGCATATTTAGTTCGTAGATAGAAAGTGAGATTAAAATGTATACGAAAAAAAAAAGACTATTTAAACGGGATAAGACAAACACACGTCTGACTGCTACGCCATCTTGTTGTTGGAAAGGTCGCCAATGCTTTCCTATTCCAAATGGGCAATCACTGAGCTATCATTCAAAACACGCACGCACACGCACACACAGAGACACACACACAGAGACACACACACAGAGACACACACACAGAGACACACACACACACAAACCTGGAACAGAGTGACCTGGTTCTGCCACAGTCATCCTTCGTAAACACAGAAATTCTCATCTCTCTCCATCTCTCTCCTTCCCTCCCTTCTCCTGGCTGTCCCTCTCTCTCTCTCTCCCCCCAACTGTGTGGATGGAAGACTCCCAGTGAGTATCTCCTCTCAGTGGGCCTGTTAAGTTATTAGCGCAACACTGCACACCACTGAGCACACAGGCGTATGCTGCGCTCACATGTCATATAGCATATCCTACTGCTCCGATGAGCTGGAGATTAGCCAAATGCTACAGCAGCTAATTGGGAGACACTGCTAATGATCTCATCATTGAAAGTTTGAGATGACATGCTTGGGGTTAGAAACACACCCAGAGCTTGGAGAGATATTTTGGGACCCAAAAGGTATGAATGAACAGCTGACTGAACACATATGTCTTTTACAATTTTACAAGTTTATGTGTGTGCGCGTGCATTTGTGTGTGTGCAACTGTGTGTACGTGCATGTGTAGTTTTGGTCTCCACAGTCTCAGCGCGGTGTCTAAGAGTTGTGTACGGCTGATGCATCCTAGTGCATGCTGTTGTTCTAATGAGTGTCTCAGGAGATGGCAGGTGCATGTCGAGCCGTCCCTTAACTAGACCCTGAGCAGTGCTTCCACTCTCAGCATCATTAATTCATACATTAACATGGTTAATGGCAACAACGGCAGCATAATGAGGCTAAGTGACATCATTATGTGGGATTACAATAAATGTCAACGCATATTCCGATGTCAACACAAACAGTATAAAGAAACAAGGCGAACAAGAAGTCTCTTAGCATCTTAATTAAAGCTGAGAATCTTCAATTGGCACGGGAGACATTTTTCAAACAGTAAGTAGCTGCCGGTGTTTATAAACAATCACACTGGTATACATTATGAGTACAGTACAGGAATTGAATCTACACTATTGTATCGGACCTAATACAATCTACATTCCGGTTACAGACTTGACAGCAGTCCAAGCCTAGCGATGCTGATGTCATTGTGTGTACTCTGATTGTTGTTCAATAAATCGTGGCTGCCTGCGTTTTCAGCAGCGGCCGTTCAGGCAGCGTGAGCCTCTAGAGGCGGCCATTTGGCTGTTTGATTAATCAGATCTGCGACGGCTGGAACTCCTGTTTATATTTGTTTTCCTTTAGGGTGTGCTTTATTTCCTGCTTCAGACAAACACAGATTCATTTATCACGTCCTCCCTGGAAAAGACACCTGTCGCCACGCTGCCAATAGACAGAGGAGAGAAAAGGCCTGAGGGAAAACGAGATGCAGCGCAGCAGATGCTCCTCATCCTCAATATCTATCACACACTTTCACCCCTCCCAAAAAAAACCTGCTGATGCCAGCAGCAGCCACTTATAGTAGTGAGGGTGCATCGGTAAGCCTAGACCTCTGTGGAGGGAGGTAGCCATGCCCTACTTGTACAGAGGTGACCCCCATGTGTCTGCATGGCCCTCCCATTCCCCATTGTTATTTATGAGCTTGTAAAGGTGTCCTTTTCCAAGGTGAATCGTGGGGCTAGCATGCCACCTGTTTGAACAGCGGGATGTGTACCAGGTAAATCGTAACTGTACCCCACTCTACCATCCTACAAAAGCTTTAAACAGACAGTCCTGTAATGGTAACTTCTATAGCTGGGCTGTCAGGGCCACTTACAACAGAGAAGAGTTTGGGCCCACCTCTGGCTCCGTAAAATTGGTCTCAAAATGCCTCCTTTGGTGCGTTTAAGGACAGACACATCTCTGGAGTTAAACCGGGGTGAATACTTTAGTGCTGATTTCCCTATTTCCTCATCACAGGAGGTATATGGCACCTTAATTGGGGAGAACGGGCTTGTGGTAATGACTGGAGCAGAATGGTATCAAATACATGGTTTCCAGGTGTTTGATGCCATTCCATTTGCTCTGTTCCGGCCATTATTATGAGCCGTTCTCCCATCAACAGCCTCCTGCGTTCCTCATGGATATAAAGTAGCCATTTAGGCCACCAGCAATGAAATAAGGGTGTAATCAAAGGGGAAGATACTAATCTTGAGCTATTTGTGATTAAACAGAGGGTATAGGTTTGCAATTTCCTTATTAAGCACAGTTATGCTGAATAAGTGCCTTTGGGGTTCATTATCTGTTCTTTAAAATTCATGACATTGAGGAGAGTTAACACAGAGCAGACATCAGGCTGCCAGGAGCACCGCAGCGCCGTACTGTTTAACAGGGCTCTGCTAGCTCCTACCCATCATGCACTGGGGTGGATGCCGATTACTGTGTTTACTCTCTTGGAATTTGAGAAGCTCCACTGGGAAATCTTTTCTCCTCTGACTCCCTATCTGTAAGGAGGATAATAAGGAGGGCTGTCGAGCACTTTTAATACACACACTTTCATTTACATTTACACACCCACATGCACGAATGCACACACACACACTCGCACGCACAAGCACAGGGGGGCTAAGAACAAACAGACACTGTCAATGGATGCAGGTGAACTTTTGCACCACTTCAAAGCATCAAGGTTGAGCAGAGGGCTCCGTTTCCAATAATGAAGTGGAGACACTCAATGTAGTATTAACGCCTGGCTTCCCTTAAGGAGCTGCGAGGAATCTGGGAGGTAAGGAGAGGTCCTCAATATGCACATAGCCTATTTCCCTCTCACCACTGATAAAGACACGCCACACAGGGGGCTTGAATGAAAGGGGCTACAAATGGCCATTGATTTCTAATGGAGGATTTTCCGGATCACCATGGGTCTGTCTGGGCCTCGGCTCAGCCTTGGTCTATCACTCAAGGACATGATAGAGGATAGCATCGACTAGACCTTTCTCTCCACCAGACACCTGAGGGACCAACACACAGACTGGAGAGCAGAGGAGCCTGCTCACATCTCAGGGGAACATCTCCCAGGAGGGTATGTCCTGTAATGGTAACTTCTATAGCTGGGCTGTCAGGGCCACTTACAACAGAAGAGTTTGGGCCCACCTCCGGCTCCGTAAAATTGGTCTCAAAATGCCTCTTTTGGTGCGTTTAAGGACAGACGCATCTCTAGAGTTAAACCGGGGCGAATACTTTTGTGCTGATTTCCCTATTTCCCCATGGATATAAAGCAGACCACCACTCAGTCAAGCAATAAGGGTGTAAGGGTGTAAGATATTCATCTTGAGCTATTTGTGATTATTAAACACAGAGGGTATAGGTTTTCAATGTCCTTATTAAGCACAGTTATGCTGAATAAGGGCCCTTCGGGTTCATTATCTGTTCTTTAAAATTCATGACATTGAGGAGACGTACTGTACTGTTTAACAGGGCTTCACTAACTCCTACCCATCATGCACCAGTGCTCCTAGTAGCCAGTGATATTAATGCAGGAAAACTGAAATCCATTTTACCTCATTTCTACCAGCATGTCACCTGTGCAACTAGAGGGGGGCCTGGGGGGCCCCCCCTGGGTGCACATTTCAGTTTTTGCTCTAGCACTACACAGCAGATTAAAATAAATAATCAAGCTTTGATTATTTGAATTCGCTTTTTGTGTGTGTGTGTGTGTGTGTGTGTGTGTGTGTGTGTGTGTGTGTGTGTGTGTGTGTGTGTGTGTTTTTTTTTCTTTTTATCTTATCTTTACTCTGCATTGTTGGGAAATGATTTCACTGTTCGTCTACGAAGCATTTGACAAATTCATTTTGATTTTAACTGTAACGCTCAACCAGAGCTGTAGAGATAGTAACTTAATATACTCGCTGACTGGGAGGAGCTACACTCTTCCTGGTTCTGATGCATGCTGGGAGATCCCCTGAGGACATTAAGGCGAGCGAGTGGTACTACCACTGGGTACTACAGACTCCAGTCACAAGTACTGTAGATGGTGCCAGTTCTCAGAAAAATATGTTTGTGTGCATGGGCAGTAGTTTGCAAAAAAGGCAATGAGCAAACCTAATGATGGCTCAAACCTAATGATGGCTCAAACCTAATGATGGCTCAAACCTAATGATAGCTCAAACCTATTGTATCTTAAGCCTTGAGGTACCATTTAAGCTCTCCCCAAACGTACAACAACGCTGCCGCTGCACGTTACCGTTTACGGATTATGTTAAAATATTAAGAGAGTAAAAAAGTTGTTGGAATGCCTTCTGTGCTCAGAATGGTGAACGTTTGTATCGCTCTCAGCAGCAGAGCAACCGAGACTAGCACGTGAGAAACACGGCCATACAGCATAACACAGAGTGCCATGTGTGATCGTTCCTGCACCTCTCAGCAACAAATGAAACACGCATGGAAACCCTGAGGCATACTAGTGTCAGGGGAGCTTCTCCTCTCACTATCCCCCCAGTGCATGTGAAAGACCTTCTGACAGAGAGAGTAGCTGAGGCAGGAACGCCACACAATCAACTGGGCTACAGGGTTGCGTGACTCAGTGTGGGATCCTGTAACATCAACGACTTCACACTTAGCGCCACCTTTAGAGCCTTGACACACACCTCGTCTTACAGCTAACTCTTCACACAGCGCTCGCCATCCTCCTCACCTAGCGTGGGAGGGAGCATTTCTCCTCCACGACGCCAGGACGCAGAAACAGAATGGCTGTAATTGCTCTCTCTGCTCTGGCCTTAGTTGAACCACTAACTGCAGTAGGCTTCAGAGAAGGTACTTACCAAAGTGACAATTAAGGTAGATCTATGCTGTATTACATCTAGATGTATTATATGATATTTTCCATTCACCATAAAAATGTGACATCTAATAGCACATAGAATTTTGTATTATCTGGACAAGTGAACCTCCGGTCACCATCTCAATGGCAATATCCCCCTATAGCTGATCATAGAGCTAATGTAATGTAGTGTAGCATACGTCACCCTAGTTATGAGCGTCAACTCGTCTATTAAACAGCGTTGGACTGTGAGAGACCAGGGACAGGAAGGGGGTCAGGATGATGTACGGTGGAGGTCCTTCCTCTAAGAGCAGCAGTGTATCAGAACAAACCACAGCACGGACAATACCACAGACCAGCTCGCTGTTTAAGAGGTTGGCCCTGCCACTCCTGGCTGCCCTGGCACACATGCCCCTCCACCTGCAGGGGTAGGCCTAGGCAGCCACATTAACATCTGGAGTAAGACCAGGTGGGAGGAGAGGAAGGGGGTCAATGCAGCCATCACCCTGCCTGCCTTACAAAAACAGCAGCTGATTAATGTTGGATTCCTCCAGGATCATTCCACTGCTATTACAGAACAGGCCAAGAGGGAGGGAGGGAGGGAGGGAGGGAGGGAGGGAGGGAGGGAGGGAGGGAGGGAGGGAGGGAGGGAGGGAGGGAGGGAGGGAGGGAGGGAGGGAGGGAGGGAGGAAATATTTTATACAACCACTGTGATAAAGGAGAGGTCAAACATTCAGAGTGTTCTACTTTACTCCTGCTTGGCATCCAAAACTACCTGACATAATGCCTAGCAACCATCCTGCCAAATGACATGTTCTCATCACTGGCTTTTTTCATGATCTTGACAGTGGAGCGAAAGAAGTGGAGTGCTCTATAATCTGTCATCATCTTCAGTACATTGAGTTCAATCCAGAACATTAAAAAATACGCTCACATACTGCAGATTCACCCCTTTGGTGAAAGTGGTATAATTCAGAGAACATGATAAACATCAAACTCATAAGGCTCATCTCTATAATCAGATTGGAGCTCTGGTCACATTATATCACCGTGATCGTCCTGTGTGTCATATGGTAGCCTGCTGCCTGCCTGTACAATACGATGCAGCGGTGAGGCCGCTTTCAGAAATGAGGATTGCCGAAAATGGCGATGATAATTCAGGCAGAATGGTGTGATGCTGCTAGTTGTGTGTGACTGGGGAGAGAAAAGGCAGACGAAGGTGAGGAGAATACTGTCTCTCAGACTTCACAGGAGCCGAATTAAGATGCAGGATGTTTTTCTAGAATCAACCCGGATTTGCGGTGACTGCAGCCAGCAGCATTTCACAAGCCTACTTCTATTTTTAACATAGTACTATTTAAAAACGTTTAACATCATTAGAATTCTGATTCTATTTTTGGTGACAAAGCCTTCAAGATTAAGTGAAATGGAGCAGTAACTAAAAATCCATGTTATTTATTGTAATAGAACATGTCCCTCTGAGACTTCCTGTTCTACATATTTTCTTAAGAATGAAAATGATGTATTAGTGCAGTTTAACTGACATTAATGTGTCAATTTAGGGTCAATGAATGTGATATTAGACCATGGCGGGAGGGCTCCAGTCGTCACGGGCCCCAGTCCTCTCAGCTTCGGACAGCTAGGACCCTGACATGCACTGCATGAACGCAGCCCTCACTGTAATGTCAAATAAATGACAGATTACACAAACAACCGTAGAGCAGTTGCAGACACACGCAGTCAAACACCTCCGCAGCATACAGCAGAGCAGTAATCTGTGAGTATAGGGAACACACTGAGCAGGAGTTTTGATTGACAGGGAAAGCACTCCCGCTGCTTTACCCATTTGACAGACAAAAGCATCGAGAAGCAGGAGAATTTATGGTAAAGCAGAGAAATTGCTTCGGAACGTTCAAACATGAAAGCAAACGTGGAGGATTGTGGATGCCTCTGACAAGCTGGAGTGTCGAGGCGAAGTGTGTGGAAAAATAAGCTTTTCAAATTGGGGAACTTAATCCTCTTTGTGTTAGTGAAACTCGATGCCGATCATGAGCCAGCCTCTAGCAGGGCCTGCCTCCCATGAGTGGCAGCTCCTCCCAAACACATCATAATTCCACACCCAATCCAGGGAAACGACATGGCTTTACAGCTCTACGTTCCGTTGCTCCGCTCGATCGTGGTGGGAAAAGAGGGTCATAAAAAGGGGGTTCTTTTTGTTCTAGAGACATGAGCAGGAGGGGAAAGGTTGTAATTTAACTGGTGGGGAACTACAAGGAGCGATTGGGTTTAATAATGTCTCTACACTTTAATTTGAGTAGGGATTTGCCTGGATGAGGCCGTCTCAGTGGGCCCGTAATGCTACAGTGCCTTTCAAATGATTCAGGGTGGGAGAAGAGAGGAGGAGGAGAAGGAAGAGAGGAGGACAGGATGAGAGGGAGATCGGATCATAGTGGGAGACAAAAGGGAGGGGAGGAAATTAAAGGTGTTAACATTGAGATTTGAGCAGGGATGTTTTCTTGATAAATGCATGAATTGGAACATTTTCCTGTCCTGCTAAGCATTCAAAATGTGAGGAGTACTTTTGGGTGTCAGGGAAAATGTACGGAGTAAAAAGTACCTTATTTTCTTTAGGAATGTAGTGAAGTAAAAGTAAATATAATTAGTAAAGTACAGATACCCCAAAAAACTACTTAAGTAGTACTTTAAAGTATTTTGACATAAGTACTTTACACTACTGATGAGGGGAAATTGGTTTTATATTCACATGAATATAGTGCATATAGGAATAGCCACTGTGGAGGATTTGTTGTGTTTCTGGTTTGTGTGTGATCTCTCTTTATGATTTGAACCTAGAGACAAATCCACATGGCTGAGAGAACGCCCTAGTCCTCCCGGTCTCCTGTCCTCTCTCATCTGAATAAAAATAGGGGTTTACCCACTGCTTGGAAAACTGATCAAACTTCTCTGGGTCCTGTTTAATACTGCCAGCCCGCTGGGATGTTGAAGCTTGCAGCCATTAGGCTTTCTCTTCATGTGTCTCACCTCTCTTTGAGTCTCCTGTCTTTGTCAATGGACCCATAGTACAGCTGATCCCTTTTCAGTGAGGACCCAGAGCTGAGGTCTAAGCTATGGGATCAAGTTGACGCTGCAGCTTTTCTCGTAGAAATGCTTTGTATTGTCTCAATACTTTAATAGGGGGATTGATGGGTGGAAAACCTATATGGCATTTTCAGCACCATATCTTATGCCTCTGAAGAAGCTATGGCTTGAGGTTTGACAGTATGTTACATATTATTTATTTAACCTTTATTTAACTAGGTTACATTTTAAATTGGGCTGGAAGTAGGTGCTTTACTTTGTCATTTCTATTTGCAAATTCCAAGCATACCCAGCTAGCACATTTGGTTCCTTAGAAGTTATGGGAACGTAGATTTTTGGTTTCCCATTGGTTCTGGGAATGAAGCCATAAGTTTCCTGACCGGTAAAACATTTTTTTTTTTTTTTTTTTAACGTTCTGGGGATGGAAGTGAAAATTTCACCTGTTCAAGGAACATTAATTGTTAGGTTACAGGGAGGTTCTAAGAACATTTTACTATGGTTCCTGAAAGTTTTCCGAGGAGGTTTTATTAACGTTCTGAGAACAGAAATTATAGGTTATTTGAAGGTAATTAAATAACATTCTGAGAACAGCTTAGTTTAACTGCTTTGAACTCCAAGCTCAGATAGGACACATGGAAATGAATTTGCTTAGGCATTAATCATGCAAACACATTTTTTTTTATTGTGGCATGGCATCAGTGAGATTCAAACCTATGATCTTCGGCTCCCTCTCCATTGAATTAGTCCACTGCACCACCAGGATGGAGCTAGCATGCTATGCTTGTTTTTTTTTTAGCTCATACAAAGCTGTTCATTTTAGTCTGTTCAAACAGACCCTGGGAAACAGGCACTCATTAAGATCAGGTGTGGCAAATTAGTGGGCGCGGCCAACACCTGAAGACACTTAACAAGATCGAGGATAGAGAGAGTTTTGTTGATGCTGAGAATGGAATGTAGGGGTAGGAAACCCTGTTCCTGGAGTGCAGCAGGTACTGCAGGATTTTTTTGAACTAGGCACCAGACCTGACCAACTTAACTAATTGATCAGTTCAGTGATTGCCTAAATTTAACACACCTGGTCTTCCTGGTCGATGAAATCTAAAACTGCGTAACTCCAGGGCCAGGGTTGCCTACCCCTGGAATATGTTTTTAAGTAACATTCTTGGAACGTTCTTTGAACGTTACTAATGTGTTTTATGGAAAGTTTTCTTAATGTTCTGAGAACATAACTTTAAATAGAACCTTGAGGAAACCTGCAGAAAACATTATGCTGATGTACTGAAATTCCCACAGAAGAACATTGTTTCTTAACCTTCTGAGAATAATACTTTAAAAAGAGCCATGAGGAAACCTGTATAAAGCGTTATGCGAAAGTACTGAAATTCCCACCTACAAAACATATGGTTCTCAGAATGTTATGTGCTAGCTGGGTATCCTGCACCATTCCCAGAACGTTGTGGCAAGGTTATATGCAAAATAACCATAGGACAACCATGCTCTCACCAACCTCTAAGAAACATATGGTTCTCAGAACATTATGTGCTAGCTGGGTAACCATCTGCCATATGTCTTGAGTGACTTCACTTCAACTGTCTTCAGGAGCTCCAAATCATGCATGAAAAAAAAAAACACTTTTAATTGGCATTGAGGGGGAAGAGGGGCAGAAGGCCTCCCAATCCAGCACATTTCAGAGAAAGCCTGCGCAAAAGATCAAGCAATGTATCCTCTGCTTGGAGAGTGTCAAAAGACAGCCCACACAAACCCATAGTCAGTGTGAGATATGCACTGCGAAATGTTCAAACCAAAATAACATTTAAAGAGTGTCATTACAGTGTGCATTTAGAACATGTGTGTGTTAAAAGTGTGTATATAAAAAAAAATCCCTGCACTCTGCTCTGGAGTTCTGGAGGTAGATATAGTACTTTCAGATCACTGGAGAGCTGTATTAGAGATCCACCAACCTGTTTTTCACAGCGGGGCCCTGAGCCAGCAACCTGGAGATACTGTAGTACCCTCCAGCAGGCAGTAAGGCTATTTCAGCAGGCCACTTGGAGAGAACAGCAGCGCCTCAATTAGGCTGACAGAAATGGCCTTCCTGAGACATGAAGGTAAAACAGGACCAGGGGTTTTCTCCTTTCAGTGCATTGGCTCCTGGACATTGTGTTGTTGCAGTGTGTCTGCAGACATTAGCTTATGTTTTTGCAGTAGGTTTACAGACATTTCTCAGCCCATTAGCTGCTCTTTCAGCCCAAACCGCTACTCAAAGCTACAGTAAGAAGAACAGCACTTTCAAGGCTGTTGAGGAGCTGATGAAAGAGAGTTTCTGTGTTCAAATGATTCCACATTGCTCTCAAGGATACATAAAGAATTAAGCAGGGAGCCTTGGGGAAAATCGGTGCAATACAGCAACACCTTTAATCACGACACAATACTGTTTAATTTTGAAAATGGATAGTCCCCTTTCGGTCAGTCAACTTCGGTACAACATAATATGTGGAGTCGCACTCTCAAAGGATCTACAATCCCGCCTGACAAGGCCAATGAAATCCACGCCTCTCTGGAGGCCCTACCTTCTACAGGTGTTAAGCGTGAGGCTCGGATTCATTCCTTCAAATATTCCGCTCTTCACCTCGGTTTGAACAGGAACAAACAATTGGAACATGAGACTGTCTTAAGTTGCGCCAACTAAACTGTCCCTTGGTGGTAGAGCATGCTCACCTCTGGTCGTTGTGTGCTGAAGTTTGTCTAGTTCTCATATGTTTCCTAACCACGAACGATTAGACAATTATTTTAATTGCTTGGCCTGGCTTTAGCAATAAGTAAGATGGCTAACGTGACCGAAATGACAAAGGCTAACAAGCTGGGTTCGGGTTCACTACAATGCCCCAATGAATTAAAAGTAACTCAAGTTGGTTGTCTTGTATATCTCAGGTCGGTGCATGCTCAAGGCTGCCCTCGCTCGAATCAGTTTGTTTGCGAGACTAGGGGACAGCTGGCACTGTTCTCCTACTAGTCCGTGGCGCATGTTCTCTTGACAATCGTGTAGCATTCTTTAGGTGTTTCCCGGGCTTCCTCTCCCGGGTGCCCGTACCTCAGTCTGAGTTGTGGGACGCAGAGACGATTTGGGTCATTGGTCGGGTCAAATGTCTCCTGGCTCATGTGTGCTCGGTCTCCGGTAACGGGAGGCTACTCGAAGACAGAAGGCGACCAGGTTCTGTGTGTATCCCCCTGCCACCTGTGTCGTCCTTGTTTGAGCACCGCTTGACTCTCTTCTCAGAAGGGTGCGCGTCCCACTTTGGCAATCTGCTCCTATGTAGACTTTCAAGACCAGGCTAGCTAACACGCGTTCTATAACATGCTAGCGGGGTTAGCTAACTAGCCGAGGCAAGATAGCTACTACTGGCTATTCCTGCCTCCCCACCACGGAGTTGCTTTTCAAACAAAGTCAAATTGTACTTGTCACATGCGCTGAATACAACAGGTATAGAGTTTACCGTGAAAAGCTTACTTATGAGCCCTTTCCCAACAATGCATAGTTAAAAAGTAAGAAGAATTTGCATAAAATGTCAAAGGAAGTAGTAACTATGTACATGTAGGTAGGGGTAAATGTGACTAGGCAATCAGGATAGATAATAAACAGAGTAGCAGCAGTGTCTGTGAAGAGTGTGAAAGTGTGTGTGAGTGTATGTGTGTGGTCAATATGCAATTGTGTTTTTTGTGTGTGAGCGTATCTAGTATGTGTGTGTGTGTGTGTGTGTGTGTGTGTGTGTGTGGCACACATTTTCGGCATGGCCGACGTAGATCTTGACGCATTGCAGTGTCGTCTATTCCCGAGTTGGGAACAGACGCTCTGGCGCACCAGTGGCATCGGACCCTCCTTTATGCATTGCTGTCAGTGGTTCTGATTCAGCCCATGTTGGAGAGGGCGAGCCGGGAGGGCTTATCGTTGATTCTTGTGGCTCCTCGTTGGCCCAGGCAGCGTTGGTTCGCGGAGATCATTTGCCTTTTAGACGGAGACCTGGGGCAACTCCCATTGGCAGGGACCTGTTGACCCAGGCGCATGGCCTGGCCCCTTAGAAGGCCAATCTGAAGGCTAGCGGTTTATCTCCAAATGTTATTGCTACCATTCAGTCTGCTAGGGCCCCCTCCACGAGAGGGCTGTATGCGTTTGAGCTCTGATGCCAAGATAAAGGACTTGTTCCTTTCAGTGCTCTGTGATGGACATCCTTATGTTCCTACAAGAGCTTTTCGGGCAGGGGCGGGCATTTTCCGCGTTAAAAGGGTACATGGCCGCTATCTCAGTGTTTCATATGGAAATTGACGGAGCCTCACCAGGGGCCCACCCCATGGGTGTGCGGTTCCTGAAAGGTGTACATTGTCTTAGACCGGCCTCCAAACCTATTGCGCCCACATGGGACTTCGCACTGGTTTTGGAGCCACTGTGTGCCACTCCCTTTGAGCCGCTGGAGTTTGTGGATCTGAAGCTTAACGTGTTGGGGATCTCCACGCATTATCCGGTACTCAGTTCGCCCCAGGCGACTAAGGTAAGGTTGCGTCCATTTGAAGGAATGAATCAGAGCCTCACGCTTATCACCTGTGGATTCTGGGGTTTTCAGTGGGCGAGGATTTCAATGGCCTTGTCAGGCGTGATTGTAGATCTTTCAACTGAAGTCGCAAGAGTGCGACTCCCCATAGTATGTTGTACATCGTTTCCCTCCGTCAGAGAACAGTAGCTATAGTCGTAATGTTACATTCATGTACTGCATCAGCCGGGAAAGAATATTTGCAGTGTTCAACATCCCTTGCGTTACTCTCCAAATAAAAGGCAATTACTAAGGAATTTATAATGTATCTCAAATGTACTGTATGGCCTTTATAACTGAACATCAAGCACTTAGAGAACATACAGGTACTGAGAGGAGAATAAATGTAGCCTCTTGGCTGTTTTGTATTGCAATAAGCAATATATGGCTCCATATTTTATGGGTTTGCCGATGTGTTCTGCTCCCCTATTTGGTCCTGACACAGTTAAGGCAGTTTCCAGTACAGTTGATGGGGCTGAACAATTTGCTTGACTGGCAGAAAAACCATAATCAATCCGGAGATTACAGATAAAGGCACTAAAACCAGCCAGGCACAGCATTTTCTCTTATCGCAATTACACCTAGGCATCCTGTCTCAGGTACAGACAATTAAGCCGAGAGAGAAAGCTCCCAGCCACTTGACATTGAGGGTGCTATCTGGCACACCAGAACACGGGGCTGAAAGAGCCTTTTTGAGGACAGGGCGAATGGGGGGGTGACTGTAACCCCCTTTTTTATTTTTATTACACACAATGGCTGCGTTCACAAATGCAGCCCAATTCTGATCGTTTGCCCAATTATTGCCCGGATAAGAGTCTGTGGTAGGGTATGTGCTTTAGTCATTATAAACTGTGATAAGCCCCCCCCCCCCCCCCCCACTGCCCCCTAGCAGCAGTGTACAAAGGAGCAAGGGCACAGAGACCTTGCACTAACTCTCCCTCATCTCACTGTTTCATCTGCCTTTCATTACTTACTTCACACTTCCCCCCCTTCTGAAATAGCATTCACATGTCGTCATGATTTCCCAACATAGGACCTAGTAGTGATGGGTGATGGAAAGGCAAGAGAGAATGCATGCCCTGTCCCCTTCCTCCCCCTCTCAGAGATGACATGGCTAGCATGACACCTTATTACTACTTACTAATAATAAATAATAATTCCACGTCACATTTACGAGCACTACAATATTTCCCTCCATATATCCCCACCAATGTCACCTCAACCTGCAGGGTATGATTTGACCATTCATGGGATGCACATACTGTATGAGTTCCACAGACAAATGCTGGTGCATTGACAGAATGTGGTTTCCCCCACACATCAAAGACCTGTGCATACATCCTTCAAACACAAAGCTTTATCATTGCTGCTTTGTCTGTTCACCCGTACCCGTCCTAAACCCATCTCTGATAACGCAGCCAGGCTGTCTGAGGCTGTTTGCAGAGTGAGAGAAGGCAGCTCTAAGCAGATGCAACAGACTGCACCACAGTAGGGCACAGGTGTTTTATGCATGCCTGCCTGGTCCCTGGGATCTGCAGGTAGACCGGTCCAGACTCAATAGGCTCTTATTACAGTCCGTACATAGACCGTACGGACCGTACCTCAGATGATTTTAGATCTTGATTTGAGTGGAAATGGGTGATCACCATGCTCCTCCAAGCACGAAACAGCAGCACAGAGGAAGCCTACGTGGGGAGTCAAATGCAAAATGAAAATCGAGAGACAGGCTCTGGAGAAGATGTGGTTCATCTGCTCCTACTATGGGCCATGTGGAGATGAACTGAAGCCCATTATAGTCAGCTGTATGAAGACAAATAGACAGTGGGCAGGAGATACAGCAGGCTACTATAAATATGATATCATTAGAGACACAGAGGGCCAATTGGCTAAATAGGACAGAGTGAATATATACAATATATGCCAAATTCAAACTCTGATTGGCCACATGGGTCCAGTGATGCTGTTTTGGTAATTACATTGGGTAGATGTTTTTCCCTTTCCAACATTTCTGTGATATGAAATGTGGTGAAGAGGAAAATAGCTTCGCGGCTGACGCAAACGACGTTCTGTGCTCATGGCATCAAACTCCCCCTGAGACAAACATCTGAGATGACTCTTTGCACACTCAGCCACACAAACATCTCCAATCTGGCTCAGTCAAATCAGCCGTCTCTAAAATCAGGGAAACGTGGCTCTGCAGTACTTACCACGTTCACTCGACAGGGTGGTGTCTGTCAGGGAGAGAGGGAGGGAGCGCGAAGAGAGAGAAGAGAGAGGGAGGGAGGGAGGGAGAGAGAGAAGGGAGAGGGAGGGAGGGGAGATAGAGGGAGAAAGAGAGAATACAACGATTAGAACACAACATGCAAGCTCTCAAGCTGCCATACAGACTTTTGTCATTTTTTAACAAGAGAGAGTGATTAAGGAAAATAGAAATAACTGAGGAAATGTGATCAGACACAAGAAAAACAAAACACACATTCTACTTAGTATGTTGCTGAGCAGACCTCTATCGCGAGGAAAGAGAAAGGCGTTCACATACCGTCATCCTCTCCAAAGAAAGCACTTTCTTGTTCGACAGAAGAACATGACCTTATTGTTAAAATATTCTACATCACTTCAAATACAGAGAGCGGTTGTGCATTGATTATAGTCTTGTGTACTGCACACACTGCAATTCAACTGGAACAGTTTTCGCTACTCTCCCCTTTCTGTACATTTTGCCTCAAGCACTTAGACGCTTTAACTGGAACACACCCCAGTTGTTGTGATGCCTATAATGCAATATTGCTCAAACGCACTGAACTCTGCACAATGCCGTGTTTATGAACATCTTTATTTAGATATAAGCATCACAGCTGGATGCGGAGGCGAAGCAGCAAGGTGTTTCTGGAGACAGTGGCGCTCGGTGCCACCAACCCCTCCAATGCCATCGAACGGAGACGCTGCACACAGATTTGATGAGAGACCATTTCAATGGCTCCGTTTAACATTCATTGCCCTCATTTCGGCGCCGGGCGTCACAGGAAGTCAAACGCTGACAACAACGCCCCCTGCCAAGTCACCCCCCTGCTCACCAACATGACCCTCAAATTGTTGTTCTTTCATAGCAAACCACTTTGTAGCACAATGGAGCACACTGGTAACTGAGTCGGGCATGTGTGCAGAATCTGAACGAGCCTCAGAGAGAGCGAAGGTTGCTAGGCTCTCTCGGAGGGCCCCCCAAAAAGTCACGGTCTTGGCTGAGGGTAAAACATGGCCCATAATATACTTTACTTTCTCTCTCTCTCTCGCTTCGTTTGTCAGGTTGTTTCTAAATACTTGGGGAAATTATTTGCAGACCATCTATTGACTTACGCATTGCACAGAGTAAGCGTCAAATAAGCAAATGCATTAACACGGTTCGCAAATGAAGCGTGAGAATTACTATTCCCTTCTTCAATACTGTCTGTTAAATCCCATTCTAAAATCTGTAGAATATATTGCTATATCGTATTTTTGTAGAGCCCAATAAGCAACAACATCCAAACACAGTACACACCCGTCAATATTTTAAGCGTCTTGGAATGCCTCAAGTACAAGGAATCTCTCGATCCGCCCCCTACACAACGGCGAGCAATGTTTCAATAATTCATCTCCCCATGTCAAGGATTCAGCCTGCGCTGCACTTGCCAGTATCCCCACAAATTGGCAGGCAGACTCACATTTGGCACACGTGCAGCAGCCTAGCACCACTCTCTCTCCTCTGCGGGCCTTGTAGCCCTCCCCACGACAACGCTAATGCTGACTGTCCTGCTCTCAGTCTCCCGGGGTGAGTCCAGGGCTGCCTGTCTTGTATGTAAAGGAAGGAATTAAGCACACTTCCTCTCATTACAACTCTAGGGAAAAAATGTCACAGTTGTTCATTTCCTCCTCAATTATAGAAACACACCTTTGTGCCTCTCTGAAAGGATCGCATGTGCATTTGCTGTGTGATTTCCTGTCTGTGCATGGTTGGTCGGAGAGGTTGATGGCCACCCAAAGACTTGGGCAGAGTGAATGTGCCGGGGATTAATATCAGGTGTGAACTGTGAGGATGCAGAGCAGCCTCTCTTGAGTGACGGAGAAAGAAAAAAAAAGCCCCATTCAGTTCTCACTAAAGAGAGAAGACCTCTACAACCCTGATGTACTACAGTATATTACCTGAAAGCTTGCCTGACATCTCACTGACACAGAAGCTAACAGGTTGTCTGCTTCAGTGGAAGCTTCTCCACACCATATAACCCTGTCCCTAACCCACTAGAGCAAACGGGTTAGCACATGGGAGCTACCACCTGGTGCCCTGTGTCAGGTGTGTGTGTGTGTGTGTGTGTGTGTTTCCTCATGCGTAACAAATCTGGGTTTGACAGAAACCCTTCATAATTCTAGTGTTGCCTAATTGCCAGAGAGTGTTCAGCTAATAAATGATGAATTAAAAAAGCTAATCAAATTTAGCAAATGAATATGTCTAGAAAACAATTAATCAGACACCAAAAGTGTATTTACAAACAAAACACTCGCATAAACAGTCAATTATTTATCAAGTGAATGCTGTGTAAGTGGGCTCCTTTCCCGGGTGAGATGCTGCCATAATTGGAGTGGGACTACAGGATAGCCGGGTGGTGTGTGTGTGGGTGTGTGTGTGTGTGTGTGTGTGTGTGTGTGTGTGTGTGTGTGTGTTCACTCCCCACGCTCCCAACCTCCCCCCCCCAAACAAGAAGAGCAACAAAGGAGTTAGTTCATTACTGCCTAATGAGTTGTCTGATTCATACGGAAAATAAAAGCCTTATTGTTGTGCGCTGTGTGTTGATTGGTGTACTAAAGTGGCTGAATAGAAGCACAATGAGGTGAAACATTTACATGTCTTCTAACATGGTAATAAGGCCCTAGAGGAGAGAATCAGGGCTGTCAAGTACAGTGAAGACCACTTCCAGTACATAGGACACAACATGTCTAAATGTGTTGTCTGGTTGGTTGATGTGGAGATATGTATCCGTTTACAGTATGTACTCAGTCAGCACGCGACATGTAATCTAGCAGTTCTAAACCTCTCTGATGATGGGTTATGTACTGAGTGATCTCTGAAACAGAATCCATTGTTACTGTGGAATAAACACTGCTCTCCTCGGCTGCTGACGCTGGAGAGGGATGGGCTTGTCAACTCATTGATTATCTCGCTCCCTCTCCATCCCCCTCTCTCTCCCTTCTCTCTCTTTCTCCCTCCATCCCTCTCTGTTCCTTTGTCTTTCTCTTCCCATCTATCTTTCTCACTTGTTCCCTCTGTTTTACTCTTCCCATCCCTGCTCTCTCTCTCTCTCTCTCTCTCTCTCTCTCTCTCTCTCTCTCCATCCTTCTCTGTCTCTCTCTCCATCTCCTACGTCACCAGAATATGGAGGTTGTTGTGAGCACAGTGGTGCACAGCACAGATAATAGGGCTCTCCAGTGGGCCACAGCGCTAAGCAGACCTCCATGCAACAGCTCTTCTACAATGTCCTACCAAGGCCCCCATGCTGCCGCAGCATCATAGACTGTACTGGATGAATGAAAGTGTGTTAAACATATATAAAAGGATATTTCATACCCTCATATTAAAACACCAACAGAATTCAGGAATTCACTAAGTTCATGGTTTATGTTTAGGATCATTTTTACAGCTTTGCCATTCAAATGTTTTTATTTATCAGAGGGCCAGAGATAATTACAGCCATGTCATGGCCAAATAGGCCACTAGATGTCATGTGATTAAAACATGAAATAAAGTTACCAAAGTTCTGGTAGTTTACTGGTAAACATAAAAAGTGAACAGTAACATACCCTCCTTTTGCAACCCTAAAGTCGAGAGAGGGAGATAAACGATAAACGGAGTAATCTATCAAAACGAACGTTACAAGCGACTGAGTGACATTTCAAAATATTGCATGGATCTCTTGCGATATGGATCGGCCTATTGCACATGACAATATTGCGATTTCGATGTGAATTCGATTGTGCAGCCCTAACACACACACACACACACACACACACACACACACACACACACACACACACACACACACACACACACACACACACACACCACACACACACACACACACACACACACACACTGCATCGTCTCTCCATCTTATTCATCCTTTAAGCTGTTGTGGAGAAAAAAAGAAGGCAACAAATTGTGACTGTAATTTAATTTCCTCCAGCAACGTTGGCTTCCAAATGGTCTCCATCAGTGTGCCAATCAGCAGCTGATTTAGTGATTTCCCCAGCTGGGCTTCCTCTTAGACAGGAAACCAGAGAATGTCAGGCTCAGAGAGAGAGACCCAATGACAGGTCTGCTGGATAACTGGTTCAGAACCAATGGATTGAAGGAACTTCATTTCTAAGCCTCTTCCAGTCGACGGCAGGGACAGGACTCTCAACGGAATAGCTGTGATACATATCTGACAATACCCATTATGACACGAGTTCATGCATTTGTCCATCGATGACGAAGCATATGTGTGCATATTTATTACCACGTATGCAATGCACATAGACACGTGTCCAGAGTCTCCAGACAACTCTAAAGTAATAGCTATGATGTATCGGATAGCTTCTCACAGACACCAGACCACACTCACTCCAATGCACCGTGAGAGGACCAGAGCGTGTTAAAGACCCAGCCGTGATTAACTGGTTCTGACAGAGTCAGATGTTTTGTTGAAATGCAGAAAGCCCAAAGTGGAGCTCAGGGAGGGGGGAGACGCACACTCCCAGCCTCCCCCTCCGGGTTTCAGGCAGCCAAGTGTTCCTCCATAAACACCCCAGATCACTTAAGGCAGAGCAGGGGAGAGCAGAGAGAGGTAGAGAGAGCATATGTCTAGGCAAATGTCTCCCATCGGTGCTCACTCTACAGAAGGAGGATGACATCAAAGAACAAGGACTGGAGGGCTAGTGGAAGGCCCATTGCTGAGTCAACGCTTCACCCACAACAGAAGCATGTTCATTCTGAGGCATGTTGGTCTGGTTGGTTAACACTCTCTCCTTTAGCAGAGACACTGTAATGAGGAGTATAAAGTTAAAATGGTTAGCCTACTAGATGACCTTTTGTTCATATCATCATCATCATCATCATCCTCCTCATCATCATCTTCTCATTCAGACTGGATGTCATTAGCTGTGGTGATGAAGATGACAGGAATGATGACTCACCCCGCTTCTCTATGATTCTACTACACAGCCTCAGGGCTCAGTGAGATACGCTCTCTTTGTGTGTCGCTGTCTCTCGCTCTATTTGCACTTCTTTTTTCGCTCTCTCCATTTTCCTCTCGCTCTCCCTCACTCTCATTTCTTTCTTTCTTCCTCTCACCGTCTTTCTCTCGCTCTCCATTTTCCCCTCTCACACGCTCTCTCTCTCTCTCCATTTTCCTCTCTCACTGTCCACGCCCTAAATCTCATTTTCCCACCAGCTCGTATTAAATAAATGTTTGTCATTATGGCTGCTGGAGAGTGGCGGGAGTAAGGGGTGAAATGGAAGGAGGAGAAAGTTCCCCTGGTCACACCACATCCATGGAAGGACATAGTGGGGGAAACAGAAGAACAGGCAGGGATGGGAGGGAGGGAGAGAGAGAGAGAGGCAGAGGTATGTGTAGACAGTGAGGGAGAACACACCTTCCATCCTCTATGAGAGTGTACTCCACAGTCTCTCCTGCTCCACACTTCCTCTGCAGATAAACAAGGCCAAAGCACGGGTGAGATAAACCTAATCGATCACTCAGAATGAATGTGTGCGCGCTTCCGTGCGTGCATACGGCATGCATGTGTATATGTATACGTGAGCGTATGTGTGTTAGAGAGAGAGAGAGAGAGAGAGAGAGAGAGAGAGAGAGAGAGAGAGAGAGAAATAGAGGGGAAAAGTCAATGGAAACTAGAAACGTGTAGGAAAGGAGAAAAGTGCATCTCTGCTAGAGGTGTTTTGTATCAGGCAGGCAGTCTTCGTGCACCGTGTCAGCAGATCCGAGTCCCTATCCCTTTTTCAGCCCACCGAGTGCAGCTTTCCCCACAAAGACCACAGTGACAACAAAGACAGTCTCAGAACGCAGTGCACACCCAGCTGCCGACTACTCAGGAGTGCTCTCCTACACCCCATGGGCTCCATGCAAAACCAGCAAACGAGTACTGTGTCAATCCACCGGGGACTTATCTCAGCAGCAGAGCAGTAATATTCATCCACCGTGTGTCTAATAGAGGAGCTAAGGGCTGTCATCAATCCCCCAGGTGTCCATTCCTGATCGTGACATGGAACTCTCCCCTCCGCTGGGGTTGGTCTAACCTGCCACGCTGCTTTGTCAGTTTCTCGGAGGTCCATCAGAGTGAAAGATGCTCTGTACCAGTTCGTTGACGGTGTCGGGGAGGCTACTCTGAAAATATAGTTGACCAAGCTACTTCACACTGGAAGAAGCTAAGCTAAACTAAAGCTAACCGTAATAAAAATATAGTTACTTTAAAAAAGTAGTTCACTACATCTAACCTCCCTCGTGAAAAATGATCATATGCATATCTGAAACGTCATAGACTACGAATTGCAAGAACAGATCACATTTGGGTGATAAATCAAATCAAATTGTATTTTTCACATACACATGGTTAGCAGATGTTAATGCGAGTGTAGCGAAATGCTTGTGCTTCTAGTTCCGACCATGCAGTAATATCTAACAGGTAATCTACCAATTCCACAACAACTACCTTGTACACACAAGTGTAAAGGAATGAATAAGAATATGTACATAAAAATATATGGATGAGCGATGGCCGAACGGCATAGGCAGGATGCAGTTGATGGTATAGAGTACAGTATATACATATGAGATGAGTATTGTAGGGTATGAAAACATATAAAGCAGCATTGTTTAAGGTGGCTAGTGATACATTACATCAGGATGGCAAGATGCAGTAGATGGTATAGAGTACAGTATATACATATGAGATGAGTAATGTAGGGTATGTAAACATATAAAGTGGCATTGTTTAAAGTGGCTAGTGATACATTTATTACATCCAATTTTTAATTATTAAAGTGGCTAGAGATTTGAGTCAGTATGTTGGCAGCAGCCACTCAATGTTAGTGATGGCTGTTTAACAGTCTGATGGCCTTGAGATAGAAGCTGCTTTTCAGTCTCTCGGTCCCAGCTTTGATGCACCTGTACTGACCTCGCCTTCTGGATGTTAACGGGGTGAACAGGCAGTGGCTCGGGTGGTTGTTGTCCTTGATGATCTTTTTGGCCTTCCTGTGACATCGGGTGGTATAGGTGTCCTGGAGGGCAGGTAGTTTGCACCCGGTGATGCGTTGTGCAGACCTCACTACCCTCTGGAGAGCCTTCCGGTTGTGGGCAGAGCAGTTGCCGTACCAGGCGGTGATACAGCCCGACAGGATGCTCTCGATTGTGCATCTGTAAAAGTTTGTGAGTGTTTTTGGTGACAAGCTGAATTTCTTCAGCCTCCTGAGGTTGAAGAGGCGCTGCTGCACCTTCCTCACCATGCTGTCTGTGTGGGTGGACCATTTCAGTTTGTCTGTGATGTGTACACCGAGGAACTTTCCACCTTCTCCACTGCTGTCCCTTTTGATGTGGATAGGGTGTGCTCCCTCTGCAGTTTCCTGAAGTCCACGATCATCTCTTTTGTTTTGTTGACATTGAGTGCGAGGTTATTTCCCTGACACCACACTCCGAGGGCCCTCACCTCCTCCCTGTAGGCCGTCTCGTCGTTGTTGGTAATCAAGCCTACCACTGTAGTGTCGTCTGCAAACTTGATGATTGAGTTGGAGGCGTGCATGGCCACACAGTCATGGGTGAACAGGGAGTATAGGAGGGCTGAGAACGCACCCTTGTGGGGACCCAGTGTTGAGGATCAGCAGGGTGGAGATGTTGTTACCTACCCTCACCACCTGGGGGCGGCCCGTCAGGAAGTCCAGGACCCAGTTGCATAGGGCGGGGTCGAGACCCAGGGTCTCGAGCTTAATGACGAGTTTGGAGGGTACTATGGTGTTAAATGCTGAGCTGTAATCGATGAACAGCATTCTTACATAGCTATTCCTCTTGTCCAGATGGGTTAGGGCAGTGTGATTACGTCATCTGTGGACCTATTGGGGTGGTATGCAAATTGGAGTGGGTCTAGGGTGTCAGGTAGGGTGGAGGTGATATGGTCCTTGACTAGTCTCTCAAAGCACTTCATGATGATGGAAGTGAGTGCTACGGGGCGGTAGTCATTTAGCTCAGTTACCTTAGCTTTCTTGGGAACAGGAACAATGGTATGTCAACAGAATGTGTCATTTAGTCTACTAAACACAAAAACGGCGTTTCAAGTGAGAATTAGGCAGGTCTGATGCCCGAAAAAGAAAAGGCCTACATCACCTATATTATATTGTAAAAGTAGTGTGTAGTTCCAGTAGTTAGCTATACCGCTACACAGCAAACACAAAGTTATGAACAACTGAAAACACTACCTAGATTTGAATTTAGTTCAACTACCACCAAGCTACTACAACATGTAGTTAATTACTAGTTGAACTACATGTAGTTCACTACTCCCCAACACTGTTAACTGATGGGATTTAGTCACGTAGATAGAAGTTGCAGTCAGTATGTTTAACTGAAAGAGTGTTTGTCTGTGACTCGTCAGTGATGCATATATCTACAGAGTAGCCAATCTCTACTGAAAAGAACCCATGCATGTAGAGATGATGTTTAAATTGACGGACATTTCCTCTTGTGGCAATACTTTGATGTTGGCTAAGAGAACCATCCACCACTGACTAGATGCAGATGCCCATGTGAGTGAACATGGCATATCCATATCTCCATGAAAACATTGAACAACATATTCAACATATTTCAAACTGGGGCTTTAAATTGAGCAAATAATTGGTTGTGATTCCTCCCTGACTCCTTCTACATCTCTCTGATCTGGAGCCCTTGTTGAGACAGGCTCCCTATAGACTCTGTTCTCACACAGACTGTTCTAATGAAGAGGGCTGTGCTGTGGACTTCCCTCCGTGTGGACCAATGAGAGGCCAGGTGATACAGCAAAAGGAGGCTGGGCCTGGGAGGATTGTCATCACTCAAAGTACAGAGGCAGGATCTCATTCCCGTTCCAGACCCTCCATTGATTTTTTTTTCAGTCACACTCAGAGACCATCTCTGGTAACAGTTATCACTGGGAAATGGGAAGCAACAAAAGCAATGGGGGAGATTAGGGAACAATAAATGGATGACAAGGGAGGTGATGAGCTCAACACTGTGTAAAGACCTTGTAAAGGTCAGAGAGGGCTCTCAAACCAAAGACATGAAATGAGAAGAGAAACAACACTTAGAACTGCTCTTATGAAGACAGCTGCTTCACCACACTCCAATGGAGGTGTATGTTTGGGATGCTCTGAGAGTGTCCCTAAAATGAAGGGACGACAATAAGATCTGAAGAGAATGGAGGAGATGAGAGGTGTATTCAAGGCTGGTTGGCATTTATTGTCATGAATCTTGCCCTGGAGGCAGCTCTGCAGAGTGGTCACTAGCTGGCACAGCCACAAAGTCATAAAATCTGGTTTTAAACCTAACCTTAACCACACTGCTAACCCTAATGCCTAACCCTAACCTAAGACAAAAAAAGCACATTTTTGTTTTTATGGATTTTTACGATATAGAAAATTAGACTTTGCAGCTGGCCCATCTAGTGGAATTCAGTTCTGCCTCCAGGGCAAGATTCATGAAAATAAATGTAAACTTGCGTACTTAAGAGGAGAACAGAGGAGTGGCATGGATTGTGTGTTGAGAGGGTGGCGGCCAGCTAGGAGAGGCGCAGTCCAAGGACATCACCTTGCTGAAAGGGGAGAGCACTTGTGGCTGTGAAGTAAGTGTCACTGTTCTGGGAAAACACTTTGGCTCTCTCTCTCTCAATCTTTCTCCCCCTCATCTCCCACTTTCTCTTTCATTACAGTAGCCCCCTCCCCTCCCTCCCCATATTGTATGATGCTTCTCTCCCTCTTGCTCTGCCATGTTTCATAAGCTCTATATTTACATGTTAATGAGATGACAATTGACTCAAACAAGGAAAACAAAACAATGGTACAATTCCCACATCTAGTAAAGCCTGGGTAACGAGCAGATGGTGATGCTGCACATGATATATTGAGGTCTGTCTGGATAACCCCTGCAAAGAGGTTTCCATAAAACCACCCTCTGTGATTCAAATAGATTTAAATGATTAGAATCCAGTAGTGTAAAGTACTTAAGTAAAAATACTTTAAAATACTACTTTAGTTGAGGGGGGGGGGGTATATGTAATTTACTTAACTATTTATATTTGACAACTTTTGCTTTTACTTCATTACATTCCGAAAGAAAATAATGTACTTTTTACTCCATACATTTTCCCTGACACCCAAAAGTACTCGATACATTTTGAATGCTTAGCAGGACAGACAAAATTGTCCAATTCGCACACTTATCAAGAGAACATCCCTGGTCATCCTTTCTGCCTCAGATCTGGCAGACTCACTAAACACAAATGCTTTGATTGTAAATTATGTCTGAGTGTTAGAGTGTGCCCCTGGCTATCCATACATTTTTTAAAAAACTTGAAAATTGTGCTAGCTGGTTTGCTTAATATACAGAATGTTTTATTATACATACTTTTACTTTTGATAATTAAGTATATTTTAGCAAATACATTTATTTTTGATATTTAAGTGTGTTTAAAACCAAATACTTTTAGACTTTCACTGAAGTAGAGATTTACTGTGTGACTTTCACTTTTACTTTAGTCATTTTCTATTAAGGTATCTTTACATTTACTCAATTATGACTATACGGTACTTTTTCCACCACTGGTCAAATCTCAATGAAACCCTGTATTATTACCATCCAACTCCACTGACGGAGCCTGGGAAACACACTGACAGACACACATCTCTCATTCAGGACGTCACACAATGTATAAATGTGGCTCTCAGTTATTTTTAATTCTGATATTTAGAGTTGAAATGATGGTGAATTGGTTTAATAAGCTTTCCTTTAAGCTAGTTTGACAGGGATTTGATGAAAAACATATTTTCTTCTCAAGAGAACATTCTCATCGATGTGGCTGTAGTGGAGCTTCAAGTTCCTTGGTGTCTAAGCACACCAAGACAGTTGTGAAGAGGGCACGACAAAACCTATTCCCCCTCAGGAGACTGAAAAGATTTGGCATGGGTCCTCAGATCCTCAAAAGGTTCTACAGCTGCACCATCGAGAGCATCCTGACCGGTTGCATCCCTGCCTGGTATGGCAACTGCTCGGCCTCTGACCACAAGGCACTACATAGGGTAGTGTGTACGGCCTAGTACATCACCGGGGCCAAGCTTCATGCCATCCAGGACCTCTATACCAGGCGGTGTCAGAGGAAGGCCCTAAAAATTGTCAAAGACCACAGCCACCCTAGTCAAAGATAGTTCTCTCTGCTACTGTACGGCAAGTGGTAGCGGAGCACCAAGTCTAGGTCCAAGAGGCTTCTAAACAGCTTCTACCTCCAAGCCATAAGACTCCTGAACAGCTAATCAAATGGCTACCCAGACTATTTGCATTGCCCCCCCCCCCACGCTGCTGCTACTCTGTTATTATCTATGCATGGCCACTTGAATAACTCTACCTACATGTACAGTTGAAGTTGGAAGTTTACATACACTTAGGTTGTAGTCATTAAAACTTGTTTTTCAACCACTCAACAAATTTCTTGTTAACAAACTATCATTTTGGCAAGTCGGTTATGACATCTACTTTGTGCATGACAAATAATTTTTCTAACAATTGTTGACAGATTATTTCACTTATAATTTACTGTATCACAATTCCAGTGGGTCAGAAGTTTACATACACTAAGTTGACTGTGCCTTTAAACAGCTTGGAAAATTCCAGAAAATGATGTCATGGCTTTAGAAGCTTCTGATAGGCTAATTGACATCATTTGAGTCAATTGGAGGTGAACCTGTGGATGTATTTCAAGGCCTACCTTCAAACTCAGTGCCTCTTTGCTTGACATCATGGGAAAATCAAAAGAAATCAGCCAAGACCTGAGAAAAAAAATGGTAGACCTCCACAAGTCTGGTTCATCCTTGAGCAATTTCCAAACGACCTGAAGGAACCATGTTCATCTGTACAAACAATAGTACACAAGTATAAACACCATGGACCACGCAGCCGTCATACCGCTCAGGAAGGAGACGTGGTCTGTCTCCTAGAGAACGTACTTTGGTACGAAAAGTGCAAATCAATCCCAGAACAACAGCACAGGACCTTGTGAAGATGCTGGAGGAAACAGGTACAAAGTATCTATATCCACAGTAAAACGAGTCCTATATTGACATAACCTGAAAGGCTGCTCAGCAAGGAAGAAGCCACAGCTCCAAAACCGCCATAAAAAAGCCAGACTATGGTTTGTAACTGCAGATGGGGACAAAGATTTAACTTTTTGGAGAAATGTCCTCTGGTCTGATGAAACAAAAATAAAACTGTTTGGCCATAATGACCATTGTTATGTTTGTAGTAAAAAGGGGAAGGCTTACAAGCCGAAGAACACAATCCCAACAGTGAAGTAGGGGGGTGGCGGCATCATCATCATCATCACTGAGTTTAAATGTATTTGGCTAAGGTGTATGTAAACTTCCGACTTCAACTGTACATAATAACCTCAAATACCTCGACACCGGTGCCCCCGCACATTGACACATTGACTCTGTACCGGTACCCCATGTATATAGCCCCGCTATTGTTATTTACTGCTGCTCTTTAATTATTTGTTATTCTTCTCTCTTACTTTTTGGGGGTTATTTTCTTAAAACGGCATTGTTGGTTAAGGGCTTGTAAGTAAGAATTTCACTGTAAGTTCTACACCTGTTCGGCGCATGTGACAAATAACATTTGATTTGATTTGTGTGCAAGAAACATTTTATTTTTTTACCCCTTTTTCTCCCCAATTTCGTGGTGTCCAGTTGGTAGTTACAGTCTTGTCTCATCACTGCAACTCCCGTACGGACTCGGGAGAGGTGAAGGTCGAGAGCCATGCGTCCTCCAAAACACAACCCAGCCATGCCGCACTGCTTCTTGACACAATGCCCACTTAACCCGGAAGCCAGCCGCACCAATGTGTCGGAGGAAACACCGTACACCTGGCAACCGTGTCAGCGTGCACTGTGCCCGGCCCGCCACAGGAGTCACTAGAGCACGATGGGACAAGGACATCCCTGCTGGCCAAACCCTCCCCTAACCCGGACGACGCTGGGCCAAATTGTGCGCCGCCCCCATGGGTCTCCCGGTTGCGGCCGGCTGCGACAGAGCCTGGACTCGAACCCAAAATCTCTAGTGGCACAGCTAGCAGTGCCTTAGACCTGCGCCACTCAGGAGGCATAAGAAATGTTTAAACAAATTTGATAGAAAAAAATATATATTTTCTTAGGTGGGTGCTAGCAGCACTTATCTGCCAGTTATGCCAGGTTTCATTTCCATCAGTTCTGACAAGCCCATTAAATAAATCTGGCCAGAAATAAACATGTTTGTGCTGAACTGATATGACAGGCTATGATCACACCTCCCAATGTTGGGGAGAGATACGGCTGGCTTTTAATTAAAAAAGCCAAGGACTATACAGCACTTTCACCTCCAGCAAACAAACTGTTCAGCCGGAACACACATTACCATTTGAACACTTGCAAGGAAGAACCATATATGTGCGTTTTGAAAAATTCAGATATAGTCCAATATTGACATTTTCTTTGGGAATGTGTAGACTATACCACCATTAAGTGTCAACATTGAACGATCGTGACGTCACACTTCTGTCCTTCAATTATACTTGCTACTTTTTGATTTCGTACTTCTTTTCCTTACTTTTTTTATCAAGATTCGTGAAGTCAATTTATTTTTCAAATTGCACATGGTTATTTCTATAAACTGTTATACTATACTATAACATACAGTATGGGGGGGGGGGGTCATAGCTACAATACATTCAATAAAATTCACGAGTTGATTTAAAACCTGTATAAATCCTGGATCTAGCTGTCCGACAGTTTTTTGTATAGAGATCTCAGAAATGCAGTGTAACTATGTAACATTGTGACTCCTTATGTTTATAAGGGGTGAAAAAAGATTTCATGTACACACAAATCCAAAACGATGTATGCGATTGCAAATTTGAATGCTTCTAACCGAGAGTCACCTTACCTTGATACTTAAAACCTAAATCGATACTGTCCTTAATGTGGTTTATTGAATAATTGTGCATAATACTTGTTAGATGCACATTTGGTGTCCAGCTGATTAGCTATGCTGTTATATTTTCACATACCATCATCTGATCCAGGAAGGAATTTTCAGAATAACAGTCAAGTGATGAACAGCTGTTGTGACAGCGCATGCAATGCAACAACGAGGAATGTCCACAACATGTGTCTCATTCGTTACTCCGGTGAAGACCGTTGTGCCTGGAACCTCGTTGGATCTAATATTCCTAGCCAATTGATCATCTGTTGTCTGCTTGATTTACAGCAGGGTCTCGTTAGATTTAACAGAGAAATCACTAAGGTACTGAGTTCATGTTTTCATATGTTTTTGTGCCTATTGCGCAACACCCAACACTATTCCTATTAATTATTCTGGATATAATGACAAATTACATAGCCTAGTGGGCTTATTCACAACATGATCTGGTAATGAAATAACATGACAAATACATTTTGCTTTCCATGTTACACCTGCAATTTTAAAACAATGCAAGGTGCTTGAAGTAGCCTACTTGAATTTGGAGCTCAGAAATTCAAGTACTGGTATAGGTCTACCTTGAAACTACTACCTTGAAAATGTCCTCAATTTGGTGCTTGAAATGTCCTTGTAAATATTGCAGCCAATTTATAAGTTATCCTGCTCCATTATAATTATCCGTGATGTTTGTTTCCCAATCGCTTCATTTGAAGGGGTTTGCTCTACTCTGTTGCTGTAAAACCACTTGTGGTTATTATGAGGACGACAACATTAATGCTGCTTTCAACTTGGCTTTCCATACAAATCCTTACATTAAAAAAGAAACCTGTTGTTTGGTTGGCATGCATGCATCCAATCTATTCATCAGGCAATGACCACATTGTTCTCACATATTTTAGAATGTAATAATAATGAATTTCAATGCATTGGCAAGGCCAGAAAATGTATTATTCTTAAAATGTTAAAGTGGTAGTGAGCTACATTTGACACTTTTTGCATCCTACATTTTTTTTTTTTTAAAGTACAACATTGAGGTCATTGCAAATGACAATTAAGTGCTTGAAAAAGTCCCTGAAAGTCCTTGAATTTGACTTGCCAATGTCTCTATGAACCCTGCTTAAAGGATGTATAGTCCTAGGGCTATGTTGTTGTATACAATAGGTGGAGTTATGGGTCAATTTGCATATATTCACTTTTATTCCTCTACATACACATATGGAACTGCATGAAAATCCTTTTATTTTTGGTTCAAACCATTTTGATCCCAATGTCACACAGCATGAGAACAGAGACGGTTCAAAGCATTTTTGAGGTGGTGCTGCTGGATTTGCCTCATGGACTCATGTTTTTTCTTCTTCAGAAATTCATATTGCGGGGCCTCCCGAGTGTCCCATCGCGCTCTATCAACTCCTTGTGGCGGGCCGGGCGTCTGCAAGCTGACTTCGGTCGCCAGGTGTACGGTGTTTTCTCCGACACATTGGTGCGGCTGGCTTCCGGGTTAAACGAGCAGTGTGTCAAGAAGCAGTGCGGCTTGGCAGGGTCGTGTTTCGGAGGACGCATGGCTCTCGACCTTCGCCCCTCCCAAGTCCGTAGGGGAGTTGCAGTGATGGGACAAGACTGTAACTACCAAATCGGATATCAGAAAAAGTGGTAAAAGTACAAAAAAAAAAATCTACAAACAAAAACCTGCCACTATACACAGGAGTGTCACGGCTTGGTCCCAGCACTATCTTATTATGCTTTCTTAAACAGGTCCTGAGGGATATTTATAACATTGAGATAAACACATGAGAGAGGGCTGCACATGACAAAAACCTTGTACAGAAGCAATTTCACCACTCCAGCGCTCCGATGTGAGGCCCAGATGTTATTCTTCATAATGACATCTTTATCGGTGTGCACTGTCGTCTGAAGGAAGGTCAAAAAGACCCCCGCCTCACTACATTGCCAAATTCTGTTTCCATGGTGACCACGGAGTCCAAACTTCCCTGTCACGCACACTGACAGCAGGTAAGCTATTATCACTCTCTTTTCCCCTGCTTTTAAACAATTCTTTTTTTTAATCCAAGACTACTACTAACCTTTTTCCCCACCATAAAATGTCTAAATTTTTTGCTTCTTCTCAACATCATAACCCAGCGTTAAGCTAGCCCACAGAAACCATTGTCGGTGGGATCTAAAGTGCATATTTTCCTAAAAAGATAGAGGCAATTCATCAACAAGATTTCACTGATGAATTATTAACTGAGTAATGAATATGTTGTCTTGTGATTATGCCAACACTGTGTTAGGCCTGGGCCAGACTGATCACGCTGCTTTGCAGCCTAATGGTGTTCAGTGAAATGCATGAGGTTTTCTCCTTTTCATCTCTATGCATGACGAGCTTCTTATTCCAGGAGGGGTAAGAGAGGGAACGTTTTACCTGGAAAACTGAGGGGCAATGTAGCTGGTCCTTGGGAAAATGTTCTTGAAAAAAATCGGAATAAATATCAGACTGTGGTAGATGCTGGAAAGGATAGTATCTCTCTCATTAAGTGAATGAACACATTTACTGTGTTGTCTCTTACTTCATGTACACTAACATACTATACATCAGAAACCAAGTTTCAAATGCAGTCAAGTCCAAAAACAGTGCCAAGAGTAAAATCACTCCCGTTTCTATATTTCCTATTGTGACAGTCTGTCCATGACTTTGAGGAGGGAGGGTTTGTTGCCCTGTAACTGAAACCTGAAATTGCAACCGCTTCTCTTACACTATAAACTAAATGAGTATGGCATAAAGAACACAGTCTGGTCCGTTCCCAGCCAGCTCCTCTATGGGAACTGGTTTGCGATTGCATTCGCAGATAGACTGCATTTAATCAACAGCCCACTTTCAGCTTTCAGACCACGCCGTTCAACCGCTTGAGGAATACAAGAGATCAATATGGATAAATTAATTACCATGGAGCCAAATGGGGATTCTGCCTCTGTGTAGCTGAAATTACTACAGAAACAAACACTAAGCGCTCGGCGAGGTATCAACACCGGAGTTACTGCAAGTGATCCCCAACATGCTTGAGTAGCCCATGGCACACAACACATTAAGCAGCCCTGAGATGGAGGAAATGTAGAAACACAGCAGGGCTGGGTTGCATGGACGTTATTATAAAAATGGACATCAATAGACCTAATGTGATGCTGATGGTCATTCCTTTCTAACGGGAATGTGACTCACAGTGTGAGGGATACTTCTATATATATATATATATATATATATATATATATATATATATATATATATATATAAATAAGAGAGAGAGAGAGAGAGAGAGAGAGAGACATAGAGAGAGACTCCCTTCTCAATCAGCAGCTGCTGTCAGCTCCAGGTTGTTCAGTGTCCACAGTTGCCCAGCCTGCCGGGCAACCAATGAGCTCCCACTTGGCATGAACATCTAGAAAGAGCAGGCCACGACCCCACTGCCTAGGTTCTACATTCACTACAACCCTAATATCACACAGGCAACCAATGAATTCCTAACAAGTACAATCAAAGGAGAAACAACCCCCACCACAGCCACCACCCTCGCACTTGCCTCCCCTTTCCTACTTACACAAGCAATATTCCAAGCTGTTGTTTTGTTTCCATCACATTTTCCATTAAAACTGACATTTCATCTAAATCAAGCCCTTGGGGCCGAAACTCAGACATGAGCAGGGGAGGTACTAGATGGGAGAATTCTTAAGTGTGAGGGGTGTATGTGCACGTGCAGGTGTGTGTGTGTGTGCCTCCACCCTGCGGCACATAAGTCTTCTCTACGTGATCAGGGACCATGTCATTATTTGTAGCCATCAGAGAGACATCAACCCACTTACATGTGTCTGTGTTCACTGTGGTTATTAATGTACAGCACAGTCATTTATGTTAGAGAGACATAATACCACTTACATGTGTCTGTGTTCACTGTGGTTATTAATGTACAACACGGTCATTTATGTTAGAGAGACATAATACCACTTACATGTGTCTGTGTTCACTGTGGTTATTAATGTACAGCACAGTCATTTATGTTAGAGAGACATAATACCACTTACATGTGTCTGTGTTCACTGTGGTTATTAATGTACAACACAGTCATTTATGTTAGAGAGACATAATACCACTTACATGTGTCTGTGTTCACTGTGGTTATTAATGTACAACACGGTCATTTATGTTAGAGAGACATAATACCACTTACATGTGTCTGTGTTCACTGTGGTTATTAATGTACAACACGGTCATTTATGTTAGAGAGACATAATACCAGTTACATGTGTCTGTGTTCACTGTGGTTATTAATGTACAACACGGTCATTTATGTTAGAGAGACATAATACCACTTACATGTGTCTGTGTTCACTGTGGTTATTAATGTACAACACGGTCATTTATGTTAGAGAGACATCAACCTCAACTACTGTCTCTGTCTGTCCCTTTCTGTTCCTCTCTGCTAAACACACATAACCATGGACGGACACACCCACTACACCCACACCGTGTATTTCTGTAATCAAGACAGTGTTGTTTTCAGCTTCCAGTAAAAGTGTTAATGAATTTGATTTTCACCTTGTCAGAGGGAGAGAGACATTGAGAGAAGAGGGAATTGATGGAGCCCCAGGCACCTGCACTCTTGAGCCACTGGGGGCCTTGACTTTAACAGTCTGCAGTACATTGGTCCTCCCTGGAGAACAACGCTGGGTCTTTACCAGGGTGGAGGTGACCTGCTCCATCAGACACACTCCATCAAACTGTGTGAAATATTCACATTTTGGTCAAGGAAATTAATAGAAAACCACTGATCATAACAATAAGCATTGTGCATATACAGTGAGTTCGGAAAGTATTCAGACCCCTGGTCTTTTTCCACATTTTGTTACATTATAGCCTTATTCTAAAATTGATTAAATCATCCCCCCCTCTCATCAATCTATACACAATACCCCATAATGATAAAGCAAAAAATAAAAATATGAAATATGACATTTACATACAGTATGTATTCAGACCCTTTGCTCATTGTTGAAGCATCTTTGGCAGTGATTACAGCCTCGAGTCTTCTTGGGTATGATGCGACAAGCTTGGCACACCTGTATATGGGGAATTTCTCTCATTCTTCTCTGCAGATCCTTTCAAGCTCTGTCAGGTTGGATGGGGAGCGTTGCTGCACAGCTATTTTCGGGTTTCTCCAGACATGTTCGATCGGCGTTCAAGTCCGTGCTCTGGCTGGGCCAATCAAGGACATTGAGACTTGTCCCGAAGCCACTCCTGCGTTGTATTGGCTGTGTGCTTAGGGTCGTTGTCCTGTTGGAAGGTGAACCTTCGCCCCAGTCTGAGGTTCTGAGCATTCGGGAGCAGGATTTCAACAAGGATCTCTGTACTTTGCTCCGTTCATCTTACCCTCGATCCTGACTAGTCTAAGTCCCTGCCGCTGAAAAACATGATGCTGCCACCACCATGCTTCACCGTAGGGATGGTGCCAGGTTTCCTCCAGACGTGACGCTTTGCATTCAATATTAGTAACATCAGGGAGGAGAATCTTGTTTCTCATGGTCAGAGTCCTTTAGGTGCCTCTTGGCAAACTCCTAAGCGGGCTGTCGTGCATTTTACTGAGGAGTGGCTTCCGTCTTGCCACTCTACCATAAAGGCCTGATTGGTGGAGTGTTGCAGAGATGGTTGTCCTTCAGGAAGGTTCTCCCATCTCCACAGAGGAACTCTGGAGCTCTGTCAGAGTGACCATCGGGTTCTTGGTCACCTCCCTTTTTGGTATGCGTCCCCAGATCTGTGCCTCAACACAATCCTGTCTCGGAGCTCTACGGACAATTCCTGTCTCGGAGCTCTACGGACAATTCCTGTCTCGGAGCTCTACGGACAATTCCTTCGACCTCACGGCTTGGGTTTTGCTCTGAAATGCACTGTCAAATGTGGGACCTTATATAGACAGGTGTGTGCCTTTCCAAATCATGTCCAATCAATTGAATTTACCACAGGTGGACTCCAATCAAGTTGTAGAAACATCAAGCATGATCAATGGAAACAGGATGTACCTGAGCTCAATGTCAAGTCTCATAGCAAAAGGTCTGAATACTTATGTAAATAAGGTATTTCTGTTTTTTATTATTAATACATTTGCAAACATTTTTAAAAACCTGTTTTTGCTTTGTCATTATAGGATACTGTGTGTAGATTGGTAAGGACAACAATTAATTTAATCAATTTTAGAATTAGACTGTAACGTAACAAAATGTGGAAAAAGTCAAAGGGTGTGAATACTTTCCGAATGCCCTGTATGTATGTATATATGTATATATATGTATATATATGTATATATGTATATATATACACACACATATACACACACACATACTGCTCAAAAAAATAAAGGGTACACTTAAACAACACAATGTAACTCCAAGTCAATCACACTTCTGTGAAATCAAACTGTCCACTTAGGAAGCAACACTGATTGACAATACATTTCACATGCTGTTGTGCAAATGGAATAGACAACAGGTGGAAATTATAGGCAATTAGCAAGACACCCCCAATAAAGGAGTGGTTCTGCAGGTGGTAACCACAGACCACTTCTCAGTTCCTATGTTTTGGTTCCTTTTGAATGCTGGCGGTGCTTTCACTCTAGTGGTAGCATGAGATGGAGTCTACAACCCACACAAGTGGCTCAGGTAGTGCAGCTCATCCAGGATGGCACATCAATAGGAGCTGTGGCAAGAAGGTTTGCTGTGTCTGTCAGCGTAGTGTCCAGAGCATGGAGGCGCTACCAGGAGACAGGCCAGTACATCAGGAGACGTGGAGGAGGCCGTAGGAGGGCAACAACCCAGCAGCAGGACCGCTACCTCTGCCTTTGTGCAAGGAGGAGCACTGCCAGAGCCCTGCAAAATGACCTCCAGCAGGCCACCTCATCAGGAGCATGCCCAGGCGTTGTAGGGAGGTCATACAGGCACGTGGAGGCCACACACACTACTGAGCCTCATTTTGACTTGTTTTATGGACATTACATCAAAGTTGGATCAGCTTGTAGTGTGGCTTTCCACTTTAATTTTGAGTGTTGATAAATTGGATTTCCATAGATTATTTTTGTGTGATTTTGTTGTCAGCACATTCAACTATGTAAAGATAAAAGTATTTAATATGATTATTTCATTCATTCAGATCTAGGATGTGTTATTTTAGTGTTCCCTTTATTTTTTTGAGTAGTATATATATATATATATATATATATATATATATATATATATATATATATATATATATATATATATATATATACATATATATATATACATATACATATATATATATATATATATATATATATATATATATACATATACACACACACACACACTGCTCAAAATATATATATATAAATAAATAAAAAGAGTGAGCAACTGTGCAGATATTGATTGTTTTATGTACTGATCAATATGAGCTGTCTATCCCTCTTCAGATCAAGACCGTTTTCAGAGAGCAATTATTATTTTCAATTTGGGGAGTATTGTAAGAGGGCTTTCTTTTTCAAGTTGCTATCTGTACAGAATATCATCTCTGAGTCTAGGTTCACATTTTCATGTGGTTGGTGGGAGTAGTGAGTGTTGGGAGAGGGACTAGTTCATACAGGCCTCTTGCATTATCCTGAGATGGAGTTAAAACCAACAGGGCATGTGTTTACACATCTGCTGTGACTTTTACCATCTCTCTTAATGAGATTTCCATCGATTCACTTTGGCTAAGAAATAAATCAATCGGTAACTCTATCAAAAATTACAAAACCAATTCTCAATGCACCACGTTCACCCTGAACCTCGAATTAGCAGGTAATGAAACACCCTATACAGCAGTATGCTTGTTGTTAGGAGACATGAGGGGAGATGACAGGTGGGAACAGCTAGTAGCACTGACTCTATTGGTGCAGATTGCTTATAGAGAAGTCTGACATCTTGCGAGTTCCAACCCGACTTTGCTATTAAGTGACTTTTTCTGTACAGTGACTGCCAAACACTTTTGGACATCGACAGTTACTAACATCAGATTGACAATTACTAACCTCGATATCAATATCAAATCTGACTTCAACTCTGACTCGGCTTTTCCCTTCACACTGGATGCCATTCCTTTGTTTCATGGGCTACCAAAACGCGGCAGACGTACAGTAGACGCGGTAGATGAGCTGGCATCCTGGTGAGACTTTTTTTATTTGATTTATTAGGATCCCCATTAGCCGACGTCAATGGAGACAGCTGGTCTTACTGGGGTCCGACGCATAACGAAAAAGACATTACAGACAAAATACTTTTTACAATTGACATACATTTAAAAACGTTAACATGTAGTGTGTGTGTGTGGGTATATATATATATATATATATGTATATATATATGTATGTGTGTGTGTGTGTGTGTATCTATCAGTTACACATACAGTGCATTTGGAAAGTATTCAGACCCCTTGACTTTTTCCACATTTTGTTACGTTACAGCCTTATTCTAAAATTGATTAAATTAAAACATTTTCCTCATACATCTAACACAATATACCCCAAAATGACAAAGCAAAAACAGGTTATAACATTTTGAAAAATGTACAAATAAAAAATACAAATACCTTATTTACATAAGTATTCAGACCCTTCACTATGAGATTCGAAATTGAGCTCAGGTGCATCCTGTTTCCATTTATCATCCTTGAGATGTTTCTACAACTTGGAGTCCACCTGTGGTAAATCCAATTGATTGGAAATGGTTTGGAAAGGCACACACCTGTCTACATAATGTCCCACAGTTGACAGTGCATGTCAGAGCAAAAACCAAGCCATGAGGTCGAAGGAATTGTCCGTAGAGCTCAGAGACAGGATTGTGTCGAGGCACAGATCTGCGGAAGGGTACCAACACATTTCTGCAGCATTGAAGGTCCCAAAAAACACAGTGGCCTCCATCATTCAGAAAATTGAAGAAGTTTGGAACCACTGAGACTCTTCCTAGAATTGGCAGCCGGGCCAAACTGAGCAATCGGGGGAGAAGGGCCTTGGTCAGGGAGGTGACCAAGAACCCGATGACAGAGCTCCAGAGTTCCTCTGTGGAGGTTAGAGAACTTCCAGAAGGACACCTATCTCTGCAGCACTCTACCAATCAGGCCTTTACGGTAGAGTGGCAAGACGGAAGGCACTTCTCAGTAAAAGGCACATGATCGACCGCTTGGAGTATGCCAAAAGGCACCTAAAGTACTCTCAGACAATGAGAAACAAGATTCTCTGGTCTGATGAAACCAGGATGGAACTCTTTTGCCTGAATGCCAACTGTCACGTCTGGAGAAACCCTGGCACCATCCCTACAGTGAAGCATGGTGTTGGCAGCATCATGCTGTGGGAATGTATTTCAGAGGCAGGGACCGGGAGACAAGTCAGGATCGAGGGAAAGATGAACTGAGCGAAGTGCATAGAGATCCTTGATGAAAACCTGCTCCAGAGCACTCAGGACCTCAGACTGGGGCGAAGGTTCACCTTCCAACAGGACAACAACCCTAAGCACACAGCCAAGACAACACAGGAGTGGCTTCGGGACACGTCTCTGAATGTCCTTGAGTTGCCCAGCCAGAACCCGGACTTGAACCTGATCAAACATCTCTGGAGAGACCTGAAAATAGCTGTGCAGCAACGCTCCCCATCCAACCTGACAGAGCTTGAGAGGATCTGCAGAGAAGAATGGGAGAAACTCCCCAAATACAAGTGTGTCAAGCTAGTAGCGTTATACCCAAGAAGACTTGAGGCTGTAATCGCTACCAAAGGTGCTTCAACAAAGTACTAAATAAAAGGTCTGAATACTTCATATGACTGGACCACAATCAAGATAAGATATGCGGGACTTTCTTTGTGGAGTGATGTGTCAAAAAAACAGAGCATCTCTTTATTATGGGCAGACCCATCCCCATTTTTACAACCATTGAATCTATATGTTTTGACCATGAACATGTGCAATCTAAGGTAACACCAAGTAATTTAGTCTCCTCAACTTGTTCAACAGCCACACCATTCATTGTCAGATTCAGCTGAGGTCTAGATTTTATGGAATAATTTGTGCCAAATACAATGCTCTTAGTTTTAGAGATGTACAGAACCAGTTTATTACTGGCCACCCATTCCTAAACCGACTGCAACTCTTTGTTAAGGGTTTCAGTGACTTCATTAGCTGTGGTTGCTGATGTGTATACGGTTGAATCGTCAGCCTACATGGTCACACATGCTTTGTTTAATGCCAGTGGCAGGTCATTGATTAAAAAAATGAAAAGAGTAGAGGGCCAAGACTAAGACAAAGATAAAATTGACCAGCGCTCCTCTCCATTTTATTGGCAAATGTCCAGTCACTTGAGAGAAGATGATGGATGAGCTTCGTTTGAGAGTCATCTATCAGAGAGACTAGAAAAACTGTAATATTATATGCCTTGCAGAAACTTGGCTGGCTCAATCTATGAACATAGAACTCTGTGGTTTCTCCATGGAGCGACACGATCAGACGGCGGTAGCCACAGGAAAGTCCGAAGGGGGAGGGGTGTGTCTCATTGTAAACAACAACTGGTGTGCTGCTTCCAGTGGGAAAGAAAGCTTGAGCTTTTGCTCACCTGATATACCTCATGGTAAGCCGCAGATATGTTTATCTACCAAGAGAGATCTCATCCAAAATTATCATGCCTGTTTACATCTCTACACAAGCCAACAACTTTGGCACTCAATTAACTGTATGGGGCCATAAACAAACAAGAAACCACACACCTTGAATGCCCGCTACGACCTCTGACGAGATATTAAACAATTAAAAGGACAATATAGGAGGAAGTGGAAACCTATCACACCAGCTCACACACTTGTCGGATGTGGAAGGGCTTGCAGACGATAACGGATTACTGTCCCAGTATGTATTCCCAACATGTTTCAAGCTGACCACCATTGTCCCTGTTCCCAAGAACTCCAGGGTAACCTGCCTAAATGGCTATCGCCCTGTAGCACTCACATCTGTCATTTTGAAGTGCTCATTCCAGACACCCTGGACTCCAATTCCGATACCACCCCAACAGATCCACAGGTGACGCAATCTCAATTGCACTTCACAGTGCCCTCTCCCACCTGAACAAGAGAGGGGGAAATGATGTGAGAATGCAGTTCATAGACAACAGCTCAGCGTTCAACACCATTGTCCCCTCCAAGCTCATCACTAAGCTTGTGCTGACGATACGACGGTGGTAGGCCTGATCACCGACGGCGATGAGACAGCCTACAGGGAGGAGGCCAGAGATAAAAACCTCTCTGGGAAGAAGAAGGGCGGGGATGTATGCATCATGATTAATGACTCACAGTGTAATCATAACAACATACAGGAACTCAAGTCATTCTCCTCACCCGACCTAGAATTCCTTACAATCAAATGCCGGCAATATTATCTGCCAAGAGAATTCTTGTCGGTTATCGTAACAGCTGTGTATATACCCCCTCAAGCAGACACCACGACGGCCCTCATGGAACTTCACTGGACTCTATGTAAACTGGAAACCATATATCCTGAGGCTGCATTTATTGTAGCTGGGGATTTTAACAAAGCAAATTAGAGAACAAGGCTACCTAAATTCTATCAGCATATTGATTGCAGCACTTGTGTGGGCAATACACTCGATCACTGCGACTCTTTGTCCCCATGTGCAGTTGCAAACCATAGTCTGGCTTTTTATGCAGCAAAGCACCCCCACAACATGATGCTGCCACCCCTGTGCTTCACGGTTGGGATGGTGTTCTTCGGCTTGCAAGCGTCCCCCGTCCTCCTAACATTTCGATGGTCATTATGGCCAAACAGTTCTATTTCTGTTTCATCAGACCAGAGGACATTTCTCCAAAAAGTACGATCTTTGTCCCCATGTGCAGTGGCAAACCGTAGTCTGGCTTTTCATGGCGGTTTTGTCGATATAGGACTCGTTTTACTGTGGATATAGATACTTTTGTACCTGTTTCCTCCAGCATCTTCACAAGGTCCTTTGCTGTTGTTCTGGGATTGATTTGCACTTTTCGCACCAAAGTATGTTCATCTCTAGGAGAGATGGTATGAAGGCTGCGTGGTCCCATGGTGTTTATACTTGCGTACTATTGTTTGTACAGATGAACGTGGTACCTTCATGCGTTTGGAAATTGCTCCCAAGGATGAACTAGACTTATAACTTTTTTTCTGAGGTCTTGGATGATTGCTTGACATCATGGGAAAATCAAAAACAAAGAGGCACTGAGTTTGAAGGTAGGCCTTGAAATGCATTCACAGGTCCACCTCCAATTGACTCAAATGATGTCAATTACCCTATCAGAAGCTTCTAAAGCCATGACATCATTTTCTGGAATTTTCCAAGCTGTTTAAAGGAACAGTCAACTTAGTGTATGTTAACTTCTGACCCACTGGAATTGTGATACAGTGAATTATCAGTGAAATAATCCGTTTGAAAAAAAATACTGTTTGAAAAATGACTTGTGTTATGCACAAAGTAGATGTCCTAACCGACTTGCCAAAACTATAGTTTGTTGACAAGAAATTTGTGGAGTGGTTGAAAAACATGTTTTAATGACTCCAACCTAAGTGTATGTAAACTTCTGACTTCAACTGTAGCTTCATTCTTGTGTATTTTATTCCTTTTGTGTTACTATTTTTATTTTGTATTATTATTTTTTAACTCTGAATCTTTGGGAAGGGCTCGTAAGCAAGCATTTCACGGCAAAGTCTACACCTGTTGTATTCTGTACATGACCAAAACATTTTATTTTTCATTTGAGTATCCAAGCAGCACTTCTCCAAAATTAGCTTCATCTTCATTTGGTTCATTAAGTAGCGGGGTGCATGTGGAGAGATGGAGGATGAAGGGAATCAATAAGAGCATAATGCTCAGGAGGCAGGAGACTGAGAAGAGGGCTCTTTTTAAAGCCTTGATCCAATAAGGGAGATGTCAGTAATGTTCAGAGATGACAGGATGTGAAATATTCAATGTTCCGCATTAATTACCTCCCACCGGGGAAAAGGGAGCATTTTTTGTTTTCCAGAGGGTGAAATGAGGAGAGGGGGCAGCGGAGGGGCTAGGGCCAGGGTCGCTATGGGGTCTGGGTTCATTGGGTGGATTGCTAGGCAGAAATTGACTCAGAACTCAAAGTGACATGTGGATGAGTTGGTGAGAGAGAGAGAGAGAGAGAGAGAGAGAGAGAGAAAGTGTGTGTACGTGTGTGTGTGGACCGACAAAAAGGATGTTTTGAGAGGCGAATGACCAGGAGCTCAGCAATTAAGTGTCTCAATTGCACTGATTGAGGATGACAGGAGAGCACAGTACCCACACATTACAGAGCCGACACTTTGTTGCATTTACTGGGTTTATAAATTGTATCTGATAAGCAATTAATCGTCTAATTGGCCGTTGGAGAGCCTGTCGTTTCCCCTGAAGTCTCTCGCGCTACGGTCGGCGGACGATTGGAGAACACTGCCGATAAGACACTGATAGTGCCGGGTCATTGAAAAAACATCACAAAACTATTCCGTACGGAAAAGTAACTAATAGGCTGAGTTTGAGACGATGAGAAGAGCCACGTTGTTATTAGACATCAAAGTTAAAACTAAAAACTAAAGGGAATAGGGATTAACACACAGAGTAGGGGAATACACGCTCACCCTTGTAAACAAGAACAGAAAGATGGTATTAGGGTGAACACGTTAACAAAGCAAGAAAGTATGCATCCTATTCTTTGTCTCTATTATCTTACAGTCCATTCTTCCTCTCTCACTCAAATCAGATGGAGACTGAGAAGTGTCTCTGGGGATGCCATACAACACGATGTCTGATCTGAGCATGCTGTGTTTGGTTCCTCTCTACCTCCGCTGCAGCTGAGCTGTCAGTCAATCACAACATAAATGTGGAGATAATCAAATGAGCTTCCTTTGGTTTGCAGTGAACCGTCCGACACAGAGAACATGATGGATGGATCAGAACAGCACACAGGTCGAGGGGGACTGAGCCATGCATTCACTGGGAGTGATTCTTGATGGAATTGACCCTGTAATAACCTCACCTCCCTCTCTCCTTTTATTCTCTCCATTCCCATGCCGCACACCCAAGAACAGGGCTTTTGTGAAAAGAGGTCCGTTCTGTACACCAGACTGCCGCAACTGCAATGTTTGCCTTGCCTCTGTACTGTATTTCAATGAGTCAGCAGAATTCAGAATGTAGCAATTCATTATTAATCCGGTCCCAGGCGCGAATCCAACTGGGCAAAATGCTTCTCTTTCACGGTGGCACCATCAGGAAATCACTCTCTCTTTTTAATGATCTATGTAGAGCCGCAACACAGGTGATCTCCTCTCCTGCTGTTCCACCTACACAGGGTCTGGCTGGCTTTGTGCTGTTGGTAGGTAAAGGGGGAACTGGTAGGTAGGTAGGTAGGCTTTAATCAGTGGGGCTTTGTGTGGGACTGAAGAGAATTAAGATCAACGTCTAGCAATGTTGAATTTCCAAACACACAGTATACAGTGCAAATATATACACACACAAACACCGATTGGCTGGAAGTAAGTGTGGATGTGTAGTGTGTGTGTTACTGGGCTATAATGTCTTAATGGACATACTGTAGTTGTCCAAGAAAACAGCATCCCCTGTCTTATCACGTAAGAGGAAATGTGAATCCTCCCATAGATTGAAATCCAAAATGTCTATTTCATATCGCTCAGACCTGCTCTAGAAAGGAAGATTGAGATGACCCCCATGATGTGCAGAACAATTTCCCTGTCGCATCTGTCTGCTAAAAAATAGGACTGAACCAGCCAGGGAACACCATATCCATGACAACCATCGCTCTTGGGACAGAGGGGCAGTAATTTTGTCATAAGTAAACTACTATTACAACAGTTTCCCGTGTGTATCAAGAATGGTCCACCCCCTAAAGGACATCCAGCCAACTTAACCCAACTGTGGGAAGCATTGGAGTCAACAGGGGCCAGCATCTCTATGGAATGCTTTCGACACCTTGTAGAGTCCATGAGCCCCGGCGACTTCAGGCTGTTCTGAGTAGAGATAAAAAAAAAATTGCTAGCTTAGTTAGCTTCTCCCAGTCAAAACAGGTACTACGTAATCATATTGGATGATAAATAGCTATGGAAGGAATTAGTCTACCATAGCGCTAGTCGGCTTGGTTGGTTGCTGTCCCTCTTCTCTGCCTCCCTCCTCCCTGTGTCACTCACTCACGCTAGCCTACAAACACAGCACAGCCGCTGCTAGAGCGTCACCTCTACCGCCTCTCCTTCGTGCTATATAAACTCTGGTTAATAAAACTGCTTAAAAATGGACTTTTCTGCTGCTTCCCTCACTCGGATCGGACTGGGTCTGGATCCGACCAGGTCTATACAGAGCGGGTCTAGTTGTACTCGGGTATGTCTGGAACGGGTCTCTTTATATATATATTATATATATATATATATATATATATATATATATATATATATATATATATATAAATAAAAAAATAAATAATAAATAAAAAAATGTACTGTTAAAGTAAGAAGTTTACATACACCTTAACCAAATACATTTAAACTCCGTTTTTCACAATTGCTGACATTTAATCCTAGTAAAAATTCCCTGTCTTAGGTCAGTTAGGATCACCACTTTATTTTAAGAATGTGAAAAGTCAGAATAATAGTAGAGAGAATGATTTATTTCAGCTTTTATTTATTTCATCACAATCCCAGTGGGTCAGAAGTTTACATACACTCAATTAGTATTTGGTAGCATTGCCTTTCAATTGTTTAACTTGGGTCAAACGTTTCAGGTAGCCTTCCACAAGCTTCTCACAATAAGTTGGGTGAATTTTCAGCCCATTCCTCCTGGCAGAGCTGGTGTAACTGAGTCAGGTTTGTAGGCCTCCTTGCTCGCACACGCCTTTTCAGTTCTGCCAACAAATTTTATAAGGGATTAAGGTCAGGGCTTTGTGATGGCCACTCCAATACCTTGACTTTGTTGTCTTTAAGCCATTTTGCCACAACTTTGTAAGTATGCTTGGGGTCATTGTCCATTTGGAAGACCCATTTGCGACCAAGCTTTAACTTCCCGACTGATGTCTTGAGATGTTGCTTCAATATATCCACATAATTTTCAGTTCCTCATGATGCCATCTATTTTGTGAAGTGCACCAGCCTGCCTGCAGCAAAGCACCCGCACTACATGATGCTGCCACCCCCGTGCTTCACAGTTGGGATGGTGTTCTTTGGCTTGCAAGCCTCCCCCTTTTTCCTCCTAACATAACGATGGTCATTATGGCCAAACAGTTCTATTTTGTTTCATCAGACCTGAGGACATTTCTCCAAAAACTTCGATCTTTGTCCCCATGTGCAGTTGCAAACCGTAGTCTGGCTTTTTTATGGCGGTTTTTGAGCAGTGGCTTCTTCCTTGCTGAGCTGCCTTTCAGGTTATGTCGATATAGGATTAGTTTTACTTTTGTACCTGTTTCCTCAAGCATCTTCACAAGGTCCTTTGCTGTTCTGGGATTGATTTGCACTTTTCGCACCGAAGTACGTTCATCTCTAGGAGACAGTACACGTCACCTTTCCCATGGTGTTTATACTTGTGTACTATTGTTTGTACAGATGAACGTGGTACCTTCAGGCGTTTGGAAATTGCTCCCAAGGATGAACCAGACTTGTGGAGGTCTACAATTTGTTTGATGATTTCTTTTGATTTTCCCATGATGTCAAGCAAAGAGGCAGTGAGTTGAAAGGTAGGCCTTGAAATACATCCACAGGTACACCTCCAATTGACTCAAATGATGTCAATTAGCCTGTCAGAAGCTTCCAACGCCATGACATCATTTTCTGGAATTTTCCAAGCTGTTTAAAAGACAGTCAACTTAGTGTATGCAAACTTCCGACCCACTGGAATTGTGATACAGTGAATTATAAATGAAATAATCTGTCTGTAAACAATTGTTGGACAAATTACTTGTGTTATGCACAAAGTAGATGTCCTAACCGACTTGCCAAAACTATAGTTTGTTAACAAGAAATTTGTGGAGTGGTTGAAAAATTTGTTTTAATGACTCCAACCTAAGTGTATGTAAACTTCTGACTTCAACTGTATATCGGGTCCGGATGGGAAAGCCCCAGGTCCATTTCAGAACGGGTCCAGCTTTTGTACCCATGAAGGCCTCTAGTTCTGAGGGCAAAAGGGGGTGCAACTCAATATTAGGAATGCGTTCCTAATGTTTTGTAAACTCAGTGTACATGAATGCACTGAGACATGGATGCCCAGAGTAAATTCCTTAAATGCTTGTTGGGTGTGTAATAACACAGTATGTCAGCTGATTATGTGGCACACCATAAGGTAGGGATCATCAACTAGATTCAGCTAATTTGTAGACTGCAAATTGACCAACAGAATCCCAAAACAGATATAATATCTGACTAAAACAGAATAATTTCAAACGTTACATTTGTATACGATCATATATGTACACTGTACACTAAACAAAAATATAAATGCAACATGTAAAGTGTTGGTCCCATGTTTCATGAGCTGAAATAAGAGATCCCAGAAATGTTCCATACGCACAAAAATATAATTTCTCCAACTCTGTTTTAGAGAATTTGGCAGTACGTCCAACCGGCCTCACAACCGCAGATCACGTGTTACCACGCCAGCCCAGGACCTCCACATCTGGCTTCTTCACCTGTGGGATTTTCTGAGACCAGCCACCCGGACAGCTGATGAAACTGTGGGTTTGCACAACCAAATAATTTCTGCACAAACTGTCTCAGGGAAGCTCATCTGCGTGCACATTGTCTCACCAGGGTCTTGACCTGACTGTAGTTCGGGGTCGTAACCGACTTCAAAGGGCTAATGCTCCCCTTCGATTGCCACTGGCACGCTGGAGAAGTGTGTTCTTCACGGATAAATCCCGGTTTTAACTGTACCAGGCAGATGGAAGACAGCGTGTATGGCATTGTGTGGGCGAGTGGTTTGCTGATGTCAACGTTGTGAACAGAGTGCCCCATGGTGGCGGTGGGGTTATGGTATGGGCAGGCATAAGCTATAGACAACTAACACAACTGTATTTTATCAATGGCAATTTGAATACACAGAGATACCGTGACGAGATCCTGAGGCCCATTGTCGTGTCATTTATCCACCGCCATCACCTCATGTTTCAGCATGATAATGCATGGCCTCATGTCGCAAAGATCTGTAAACAATTCCTAGAAGCTGAAAATGTCCCAGTTCTTCCATGGCCTGCATACTCACCAGACAGGTCACCCATTGAGCATGTTTGGGATGCTCTGGATCAACGTGTATGACAGCGTGTTCCAGTTCCCACCAATATCCAGCAACTTCGCACAGCCACTGAAGAGGAGTAAGACAACATTCCACAGGCCACAATCAACAGCCAGATCAACTCTATGCGAAGGAGACGTGTTGTGCTGAAAATGGCGTTCACACCAGATACTGACTGGTTTTCTGATCCATGCCTCTACCTTTTTTTTAAGGCATCTGTGATCAACTGATGCATATCTGTATTCACAGTCATGTGAAATCTATAGATTAGGTCTTAATGAATTTATTTAAATTGACTGATTTCCTTCTATGATCTGTAACTCCGTAGAATCTTTGAAACTGTTGCATGTTGGGTTTATATTTTTGTTCAGTATATATATTTTTCGGGGAAACTTGGGGTGGGGGGGGGGGTATAACATCACCTCCAGTTGGTGAACTCTGCCATAAGAGAG
>NC_138312.1:18980000-18985000 GCF_965601325.2 Salmo salar | reverse complement strand
AATTCTTCTATACTACTACTACTGTTAATTCTTCTATACTACTACTACTGTTAATTCTTCTATACTACTACTACTGTTAATTCTTCTATACTACTACTACTACTACTACTACTACTACTACTAATAATACTACTACTGTTAATTCTTCTATACTACTACTACTACTGTTAATTCTTCTATACTACTACTACTGTTAATTCTTCTATACTACTACTACTGTTAATTCTTCTATACTACTACTACTGTTAATTCTTCTATACTACTACTACTGTTAATTCTTCTATACTACTACTACTGTTAATTCTTCTATACTACTACTACTGTTAATTCTTCTATACTACTACTACTGTTAATTCTTCTATACTACTACTACTGTTAATTCTTCTATACTACTACTACTGTTAATTCTTCTATACTACTACTACTGTTAATTCTTCTATACTACTACTACTGTTAATTCTTCTATACTACTACTACTGTTAATTCTTCTATACTACTACTACTACTACTACTAATACTACTACTGTTAATTCTTCTATACTACTACTACTACTACTACTACTACTAATACTACTACTGTTAATTCTTCTATACTACTACTACTACTGTTAATTCTTCAATACTACTACTACTACTACTACTGTTAATTCTTCTATACTACTACTACTGTTAATTCTTCTATACTACTACTACTACTACTACTAATTATTCTGTACTACTACTACTGTTAATTCTTCTATACTACTACTACTACTACTACTACTACTACTACTACTACTACTACTACTACTACTACTACTGTTAATTCTTCTATACTACTACTAGTACTGTCAATTCTTCTATACTACTACTACTAATTCTTCTATACTACTACTACTACTACTGTTAATTCTTCTATACTACTACTACTGTTAATTCTTCTATACTACTACTACTACTACTGTTAATTCTTCTATACTACTACTAGTACTGTTAATTCTTCTATACTACTACTACTAATTCTTCTATACTACTACTACTACTACTACTACTAATTATTCTATACTACTACTGCTAATTCTTCTATACTACTACTAATTATTCTATACTACTGCTACTACTACTGTTAATTCTTCTATACTACTACTACTAATTCTTCTATACTACTACTACTACTACTACTACTAATTATTCTATACTACTACTGCTAATTCTTCTATACTACTACTAATTATTCTATACTACTGCTACTACTACTGTTAATTCGTCTATACTACTACTACTGTTAATTCTTCTATACTACTACTACTACTACTACTGTTAATTCTTCTATACTACTACTACTACTGTTAATTCTTCTATAGTACTACTACTGTTAATTCTTCTATACTACTACTACTACTTATTCTTCTATACTACTACTACTACTACTACTACTACTACTACTACTACTACTACTACTACTACTACTACTCTATACTATACTACTACTACTACTTATTCTATACTACTACTACTACTTATTCTATACTACTACTACTACTTATTCTATACTACTACTACTACTTATTCTATACTACTACTACTACTACTACTACTACTACTACTACTCTACTTATTCTATACTACTACTACTACTACTACTGCTAATTATTCTATACTACTACTACTACTTATTCTATACTACTACTACTACTACTTCTTCTATACTACTACTACTAATTCTTCTATACTACTACTACTACTACTGTTAATTCTTCTATACTACTACTACTACTACTACTGTTAATTCTTCTATACTACTACTGTTAATTCTTCTATACTACTACTACTACTACTGTTAATTCTTCTATACTACTACTACTACTACTACTACTGTTAATTCTTCTATACTACTACTACTGTTAATTCTTCTATACTACTACTACTGACTTTACATTCTTCTAATACTACTACTACTGTTAATTCTTCTATACTACTACTACTGTTAATTCTTCTATACTACTACTACTGTTAATCTCTTCTATACTACTACTACTACTACTACTGTTAATTCTTCTATACTACTACTACTGTTAATTCTTCTATACTACTACTACTGACTTAATTCTTCTATACTACTACTACTGTTAATTCTTCTATACTACTACTACTGTTAATTCTTCTATACTACTACTACTACGTTAATTCTTCTATACTACTACTACTGCTAATTCTTCTATACTACTACTACTACTACTACTACTACTGTTAATTCTTCTATACTACTACTGTTAATTCTTCTATACTACTACTGTTAATTCTTCTATACTACTACTACTACTGTTAATTCTTCTATACTACTACTACTAATTCTTCTATACTACTACTACTAATTCTTCTATACTACTAATTCTTCTATACTACTACTACTAATTCTTCTATACTACTAATTCTTCTATACTACTACTACTAATTCTTCTATACTACTACTACTAATTCTTCTATACTACTACTACTAATTCTTCTATACTACTACTACTACTGTTCATTCTTCTATACTACTACTACTACTACTACTGTTCATTCTTCTATACAACTACTACTACTTATTCTATACTACTACTACTACTTATTCTATACTACTACTACTACTACTACTACTACTACTACTACTACTACTTATTCTATACTACTACTACTACTACTACTGCTAATTATTCTATACTACTACTACTACTTCTATTCTATACTACTACTACTACTACTTATTCTATACTACTACTACTACTACTACATTCTTCTATACTACTACTACTAATTCTTCTATACTACTACTACTAATTCTTCTATACTACTACTACTACTAATTCTTCTATACTACTACTACTACTAATTCTTCTATACTACTACTACTACTAATTCTTCTATACTACTACTACTACTACTAATTCTTCTATACTACTACTACTACTAATTCTTCTATACTACTACTACTACTACTAATTATTCTATACTACTACTACTACTACTGTTAATTCTTCTATACTACTACTGTTAATTCTTCTATACTACTACTGTTAATTCTTCTATACTACTACTACTACTGTTAATTCTTCTATACTACTACTACTAATTCTTCTATACTACTACTACTAATTCTTCTATACTACTAATTCTTCTATACTACTACTACTAATTCTTCTATACTACTAATTCTTCTATACTACTACTACTAATTCTTCTATACTACTACTACTAATTCTTCTATACTACTACTACTAATTCTTCTATACTACTACTACTACTGTTCATTCTTCTATACTACTACTACTACTACTACTGTTCATTCTTCTATACAACTTCTGTTCATTCTTCTATACTACTACTACTACTACTACACTACTACTACTACTACATTTTTCTATACTACTACTACTACTACTGTTAATTCTTCTATACTACTACTACTACTACTGTTAATTCTTCTATACTACTACTGTTAATTCTTCTATACTACTACTACTACTACTACTGTTAATTCTTCTATACTACTACTACTACTACTACTACTACTGTTAATTCTTCTATACTACTACTACTACTACTGTTAATTCTTCTATACTACTACTACTACTACTACTGTTAATTCTTCTATACTACTACTACTATTAATTCTTCTATACTACTACTACTACTACTACTGTTAATTCTTCTATACTACTACTACTACTACTACTGTTAATTCTTCTATACTACTACTACTACTACTACTACTACTACTACTACTACTACTACTGTTAATTCTTCTATACTACTACTACTACTACTGTTAATTCTTCTATACTACTACTACTACTGTTAATTCTTCTATACTACTAATTCTTCTATACTACTACTACTAATTCTTCTATACTACTACTACTAATTCTTCTATACTACTACTACTAATTCTTCTATACTACTACTACTAATTCTTCTATACTACTACTACTACTACTACTGTTAATTCTTCTATACTACTACTACTACTACTACTACTACTACTACTACTACTACTGTTAATTCTTCTATACTACTACTACTACTACTGTTAATTCTTCTATACTACTACTACTACTATCTACTACTACTAATTCTTCTATACTACTACTACTAATTCTTCTATACTACTACTACTAATTCTTCTATACTACTACTACTAATTCTTCTATACTACTACTACTAATTCTTCTATACTACTACTACTACTGTTCATTCTTCTATACTACTACTACTACTACTACTGTTCATTCTTCTATACAACTTCTGTTCATTCTTCTATACTACTACTACTACTACTACACTACTACTACTACTACATTTTTCTATACTACTACTACTACTACTGTTAATTCTTCTATACTACTACTACTACTACTGTTAATTCTTCTATACTACTACTGTTAATTCTTCTATACTACTACTACTTTACTGTTAATTCTTCTATACTACTACTACTACTACTACTACTGTTAATTCTTCTATACTACTACTACTACTACTACTACTACTGTTAATTCTTCTATACTACTACTACTACTACTGTTAATTCTTCTATACTACTACTACTACTACTGTTAATTCTTCTATACTACTACTACTACTACTATTAATTCTTCTATACTACTACTACTACTACTACTGTTAATTCTTCTATACTACTACTACTACTACTACTGTTAATTCTTCTATACTACTACTACTACTACTACTGTTAATTCTTCTATACTACTACTACTACTACTACTACTGTTAATTCTTCTATACTACTACTACTACTACTGTTAATTCTTCTATACTACTACTACTACTGTTAATTCTTCTATACTACTACTGTTAATTCTTCTATACTACTACTGTTAATTCTTCTATACTACTACTACTACTACTACTACTAATTATTCTATACTACTACTGCTAATTCTTCTATACTACTACTAATTATTCTATACTACTGCTACTACTACTGTTAATTCGTCTATACTACTACTACTGTTAAT
>NC_138312.1:18830000-18975000 GCF_965601325.2 Salmo salar | reverse complement strand
CTTCTATACTACTACTACTACTAATTCTTCTATACTACTACTACTAATTCTTCTATACTACTACTACTACTACTACTAATTCTTCTATACTACTACTACTACTACTACTACTAATTCTTCTATACTACTACTACTACTAATTCTTCTATACTACTACTACTACTACTACTAATTCTTCTATACTACTACTACTACTACTACTAATTCTTCTATACTACTACTACTACTACTAATTCTTCTATACTACTACTACTAATTCTTCTATACTACTACTACTACTAATTATTCTATACTACTACTACTACTAATTATTCTATACTACTACTACTAATTCTTCTATACTACTACTACTGTTAATTCTTCTATACTAATACTACAACTGTTAATTATTCTATACTACTACAACTGTTAATTATTCTATACTACTACTACTGTTAATTATTCTATACTACTACTGTTAATTATTCTATACTACTACTACTACTACTGTTAATTATTCTATACTACTAATTCTTCTATACTACTACTACTAATTCTTCTATACTACTACTACTAATTCTTCTATACTACTACTACTACTACTAATTCTTCTATACTACTACTATTACTACTACTTCTTCTATACTACTACTACTACTACTACTAATTCTTCTATACTACTACTACTACTACTAATTCTTCTATACTACTACTACTACTACTAATTCTTCTATACTACTACTACTACTACTACTACTAATTCTTCTATAATACTACTACTACTACTAATTCTTCTATACTACAACTGTTAATTATTCTATACTACTACTACTACTGTTAATTATTCTATACTACTACTACTACTACTGTTAATTATTCTATACTACTAATTCTTCTATACTACTACTACTAATTCTTCTATACTACTACTACTACTTCTTCTATACTACTACTACTTCTTCTATACTACTACTTCTTCTATACTACTACTACTACTACTAATTCTTCTATACTACTACTACTACTACTACTAATTCTTCTATACTACTACTACTACTACTTCTTCTATAATACTACTACTACTACTAATTCTTCTATACTACAACTGTTAATTATTCTATACTACTACTACTACTACTGTTAATTATTCTATACTACTACTACTACTACTGTTAATTATTCTATACTACTACTACTACTACTACTAATTCTTCTATACTACTAATTCTTCTATACTACTACTACTAATTCTTCTATACTACTACTACTAATTCTTCTATACTACTACTACTAATTCTTCTATACTACTACTACTACTAATTATTCTATACTACTACTAATTATTCTATACTACTACTAATTATTCTATACTACTACTACCTGTTAATTCTTCTATACTAATACTACAACTGTTAATTATTCTATACTACTACAACTGTTAATTATTCTATACTACTACTACTACTACTACTACTACTACTACTACTGTTAATTCTTCTATACTACTACTACTAATTCTTCTATACTACTACTACTTCTTCTATACTACTACTACTTCTTCTATACTACTACTACTACTACTACTACTTCTTCTATACTACTACTACTACTACTACTACTACTACTACTACTTCTTCTATACTACTACTACTACTACTAATTCTTCTATACTACTACTACTAATTCTTCTATACTACTACTACTACTAATTCTTCTATACTACTACTACTACTACTAATTCTTCTATACTACTACTACTACTACTAATTCTTCTATACTACTACTACTACTAATTCTTCTATACTACTACTACTACTACTAATTCTTCTATACTACTACTACTACTACTACTACTGTTAATTCTTCTATACTACTACTGTTAATTCTTCTATACTACTACTACTGTTAATTCTTCTATACTACTACTACTGTTAATTCTTCTATACTACTACTGTTAATTCTTCTATACTACTACTGTTAATTCTTCTATACTACTACTGTTAATTCTTCTAGACTACTACTGTTAATTCTTCTATACTACTACTACTGCTGTTAATTCTTCTATACTACTAGTGAGAAGTAGGCTAGTATAATACTCTTGATGGGTATAACGTACTTAAGCATGCATTTGTGACATTTAGATCAAGCGAAGAAGTAAAGACATGAATGTAATGCGCTGGACGTTTTCATATGACGAAACAGGTGATTGTCTGTGTTATGGTCGTGCTTCTGCATTGACCCACACTGTTCTCTAATGACCACTACTAGCTGCTGATGTTGATGTTGTTTTTCCCACTCTGTCATTGGACGGTCATTGCCTTTGCCAGGACTTCAGAATTGAAAAATATATGAATGTGTAGCTAGCTACCTCTCAGCTTCACAGCACATGGAGAAGTGTTTCATTAAAATATGATAGAGATGTGCCAGTGAGGAAGGAAACTAAATGGAAGGAATGTATCGGCTCTCCCAAAATAGGGCCATCAAGAGGAAATATGTAGTGCACTGTACATGTGGTATACATAAGGAATGTTGAATATAGAAAGGGTTTACTGCACCACTATACAGTACAGTACACATGTATAGTGTTTTGAATGAGTACTGCTATCTTACCTGGACAGCTTCACCCACCATACATACACTGGTCCGTCACATGCAGCATTGTTGGAAAGTTGACAACTGTACACCAAAGAAGATTTGTTTGTCTAGTTTTCCAATTCATCCATATTACCATGAACATGAATGGAAATACATTGGACCCACCAACTACCCAGTGGCTGATCAAAGCAGCCCTGTAGGACTGCGCTGCAACCACCCCTCCCAACTCACCCACCCCTGGCCTCGCTAGCTGCCAGCTGCATGTGTTCGCCTCAGGCATAGCCCTGCCTAGCTGTCTGACCAGCTGTGGCCTCCCCCCTAGGCAAGGGAGATGTAGGGAAAGAGAGAAGGAAAAACAGAAAGAGACATGCACATGACTGACCAATAGACAATCTATTTTCCCACATTCTTACGGATGTTCTTTGTCCATATTCCATGCTTGTCCTTGAGGATGTGAAATTAATAGATTGGTAAGATTAACATGGCCACACACACAAACACAAACACACAGTTATGGTGTGTGCTATATTGGCATAGTGGAGGTTAGAAGATGCCCGATATAACTGAATAGGCACAGCAAGCCCAGCTAGGCTCTGCAGATTTCTTAATGAATGCACTGACATTTCTTTTAATCGCCCCTACCCATTGTTAGATTTTGTCAGACACAGCGGGAGGTTGGAGTGAAGGAGGAAAAAAGAAGTGTGGTCATTACTAATGAAAAACATAAATCGCTAGAGTACAACAGATTGTGCACAAGATGGCAGAAATAATTGTGTCCTCCCCGGGGGAATGGAGCACTGTGTAGAACACCACTCTGTATGCCCAGCCAACATTAACACGCATTACACCACCAAACGATTACAGCATCACTGTGTAGAACACCACTCTGTATGCCCAGCCAACATTAACACGCATTACACCACCAAACGATTACAGCATCACTGTGTAGAACACCACTCTGTATGCCCAGCCAACATTAACACGCATTACACCACCAAACGATTACAGCATCACTGTGTAGAACACCACTCTGTATGCCCAGCCAACATTAACACGCATTACACCACCAAACGATTACAGCATCACTGTGTAGAACACCACTCTGTATGCCCAGCCAACATTAACACGCATTACACCACCAAACGATTACAGCATCACTGTGTAGAACACCACTCTGTATGCCCAGCCAACATTAACACGCATTACACCACCAAACGATTACAGCATCACTGTGTAGAACACCACTCTGTATGCCCAGCCAACATTAACACGCATTACACCACCAAACGATTACAGCATCACTGTGTAGAACACCACTCTGTATGCCCAGCCAACATTAACACGCATTACACCACCAAACGATTACAGCATCACTGTGTAGAACACCACTCTGTATGCCCAGCCAACATTAACACGCATTACACCACCAAACGATTACAGCATCAAGGTGATAACACACTGCTCTTTCCCTTTCCCATTGGTTTATTGGAATTCATTTCTATTCATTTCTTATAATACATTTTCGGACAAATGCAGATTCAGCCTCAATGCAAAACAACATTGAAACTCTTCATGATCCAGTCATTGTGCACTGCACTGCGTTCTCCATACAGTCATTGTGCACTGCGTTTTCTATACAGTCATTGTGCACTGCGTTCTCCATACAGTCATTGTGCACTGCACTGCGTTTTCCATACAGTCATTGTGCACTGCGTTCTCCATAGTCATTGTGCACTGCACTGCGTTCTCCATACAGTCATTGTGCACTGCGTTCTCCATACAGTCATTGTGCACTGCACTGCGTTCCCTACACAGTCATTGTGCACTGCACTGCGTTCCCTACACAGTCATTGTGCACTGCACTGCGTTCCCTACACAGTCATTGTGCACTGCACTGCGTTCCCTACACAGTCATTGTGCACTGCACTGCGTTCCCTACACAGTCATTGTGCACTGCACTGCGTTCCCTACACAGTCATTGTGCACTGCACTGCGTTCCCTACACAGTCATTGTGCACTGCACTGCGTTCCCTAAACAGTCATTGTGCACTGGACTGCATTCCCTACACAGTCATTGTGCACTGCACTGCGTTCCCTACACAGTCATTGTGCACTGGACTGCGTTCTCTAAACAGTCATTGTGCACTGGACTGCGTTCTCTAAACAGTCATTGTGCACTGGACTGCGTTCTCTAAACAGTCATTGTGCACAGGACTGCGTTCTCTATACAGTCATTGTGCTCTGCGTTCTCTATACAGTCATTGTGCACTGCGTTCTCTAAAACAGTCATTGTGCACTGCACTGCATTCTCTAAAACAGTCATTGTGCACTGCACTGCATTCTCTAAAACAGTCATTGTGCACTGCACTGCATTCTCTAAAACAGTCATTGTGCACTGCACTGCATTCTCTAAAACAGTCATTGTGCACTGCATTCTCTATACAGTCATTGTGCACTGCACTGCGTTCTCTAAACATTCATTGTGAACTGCGTTCTCTAAATATTCATTGTGCACTGCATTCTCTAAACATTCATTGTGCACTGCACTGCGTTCTCTAAACATTCATTGTGCACTGCGTTCTCTAAACATTCATTGTGCACTGCGTTCTCTAAACATTCATTGTGAACTGCGTTCTCTAAATATTCATTGTGCACTGCATTCTCTAAACATTCATTGTGCACTGCACTGCGTTCTCTAAACAGTCATTAAGGCACTGGATTCCATTTTCTACCACTTAAGATAGAGAGAATTATTGGCATTCTAATTAATGAGAGAATTTAATGATATTTGCATAATATACTACAATGGTGGAGGACTAATCTGTTACTTGATTTATATTAATTACATTCGGCAAGTTGATTAAATCACTATAATTTTGTGGTTTCACTAAAAGCAATCAACAAGGGAAACGTTGAATTACATTTACTTTAACAAAATTGACATATTATATTGGCAATGCATTATACCGACTTCAGAGGAATACATTGCCCTTGAGGTCAGACAGACCCGAGGCAGACATTACTGCGACTGAACATTTCTGTATTCTTCAAATGCGTACTTCCACATTTCTTGAGGGGATAATGCATCTTAGAAGATACGAGAGACATCATAAAATTTATTTTATGTACTATGTACAACAAATCATTATGCATTCTTGCATAAAAGCGTTAAACGTTGTTTTTTCGTGTTAGGTCACACATATTTATGGTATGACACTGAAATGTGTAAGCAGCTTTGTATCCACACTTCAGTGTCAGATATGAAAACACATAAACACACAGCATTGTGTGCTGCCTGAAGGCTGGATTTACAGAGCTCTCGCTCTCGCTGTCTGTCTGTTTCTCACTCACACTCACACACAGAGAAAGGGATGGGCTCATGTGTCACGTCTCCAAACTAAGTGACACATTCTTCATAGGCATTTTAATATGCAACGATGGAAACAAGCTCAAGGAAAAATGGCTCTAAGGTGACGTCTGTACTGATTACATTACCAGTTCCTAAGCTGCATATCCCACTGCAACTCCTTTCTCTCCTAGAATGTTTTAGTCTGTCAGTAGAATATCCCTACTATCTGAATGAGTACTTTAAAGTCCCCTAAAATGACCCTAACTATCCTTCCCTTCTCAATGCAAACAATCTCTTAATAACTCAATTGCTTTTTTATGCTCAGTATTGAGCCCAAAGATCTCCTTGCCAAACCCCCAGCCCTCCACGGCTCTGTAATAGACAGTGGAGCTGAAATTAAGGGAGATGGATTTTCTCTCAATCCGCTTAAGACATCAGACGCTGAGTGAGTTTGTTTCATTTTTTTAAAGAAGCATTTTAATACAGCTCCTTTCATGTGCGACTTCTTTTCCACTGTTAAAGACCTGAGTCAAGAGACCACAGTTAGGCTTAGACGTCATTGGAGAACGACAGCGACTCACTCCAGTCATCAGGACTAAATGGTTCTCTGAGTCTACATCACAGTAGATCACAACCAGAGGGTATAGTACAGTCTCTCTCATGATGCTAGCTGGTAGATTAGAATAGCACATCTTTGAGTGGTGTGGGTTATGTTGGTTAAGTGCATCAAACAGCACAAAAATATAAAACGCAACATGTAGTGTTGGTCCCATGTTTCATGACCTGAAATAAAAGATCCCAGAAATTGTTCATACGCACAAAAAGCTCTCACATTTTGTGCACAAATTTGTTTGCATCCATGTAAACAAATTAGTGAGCATTTCTCCATGGCCAAGATAATCCATCCACCTGACAGGTGTGGCATATCAAGAAGTGTGGCGCAGCGGTCTAAAGCACTGCATCTCAGTGCTAGAAGCGTCACTACAGATCCTGGTTCGATTCCAGGCTGTATCACAACTGGCCGTGATTTGGAGTCCCATAGGGCGGCGCACAATTGGCCCAGTGTCGTTCGGGTTGCAGTCAGTCTCTCCTCAACTATTAGCCAAGAGAGACTGGCATGCATACTATTTATATCAGCCCTCTGATTACAATGAAGAGCAAGACGTGCCGCTCTGTTCTGGGCCAGTTGCAGCTTAACTAGGTCTTTCCTTGTAGCACTGGGCCACACGACTGGACAATAATCACGATTAGACTAAACTAGAGCCTGCAGAACTTGTTTTTTGGAGTGTGGTGTCAAAAAAGCAGAGCATCTCTTTATTTCAGCTAGACCTCTCCCCATCTTTACAACCATTGAATCTATGTTTTGACTATGACAGTTTACAATCTAAGGAAACGAATTTAGTCTCCTGAATTTGTTCAACAGCCACACAATGTATTACCAGATTCAGCTGAGGTCTAGCACTTAAGGAATGATTTGTACCAAATACAATGCTCTTAGTTTTAGAGATGTTTAGGACCAGTTTATTACTGGCCACCCATTCCAAAACAGATTGCAACTCTTTGTTAAGAGTTTCAGTGACTTCATTAGTTGTGGTTGCTGATGTGTATACGGTTGAATTATCAGCATACATGGACACACATGCTTTGTTTAATGCCAGTGGCAGGTCATTGGTAAAAATATAAAAGAGTAGAGGGCTTAAAGAGCTGTCCTGTGGTACACCACACTTAACATGTTTGACATTAGAGAAGCTTCCATTAATGCCCCCTAGACCCAACAGGTTAAAGAAAACCCTTTGAGTTCTATTAGATATATAGCTCTGAATCCACGATATGGCAGAGGTTGAAAAGCCATTGCACATAAGTTTCAACAACAACAGTTTATCACTGAAATCTAACAGTACAGCTCCCACAATCTTCTTACTATCAACGTCTTTCAACCAATCATCAGTCATTTGTGTCAGTGCAGTACATGTTGAGTGCCCTTCTCTATAAGTATGCTGAAAGCCTGTTGTTCATTTGTTTACAGATAAATAGCATTGTATTTGGTCAAACACAATTGTTTACAACAGTTTGCTAAGAGCTGGCAGCAAGCTTATAGGTCTGCTGTTAGAACCAGTAAAGGCTGTTTTACCACTCTTGGGTAGCGGAATGACTTTGGCTTCCCTCCAGGCCTGAGGACAGACTTTCCTCTAGGTTCAGATTAAAGATATGACAGATAGGAGTGGCTATAGAGTCAGCTACCATCCTCAGTAGCTTTCCATCTAAGTTGTCAATGCCAGATTTGTCATTATTGATCAATAACAATAATTTTTCCACCTCTCCCACACTAACTTTACAAAATTCAAACTTGCAATGCTTTTCTTTCATTAGTTTTTTTATGCTGGAATACAATTGCTCACAGTTCGTTGTTGGCATTTCCTGCCTAAATTAGCACACTTTGCCAATGAAATAATCATGAAAATAATTGGCAACAACAAATGGTTTTGTGATGAATAAACTATCTGATTCAATGAAAGATGGAGTTGAATTTGTCTTTCTGCCCATAATTTCATTTAAAGTACTCCAAAGTTTTCCATCATTCTTTAAATCATTGATCTTGGCTACATAATAAAGTATCTTGTTCTTTTTGCTGAGTTTACTCACATAATTTCTCAGTTTGCAGTAAGTCAGATGTGCAGCCAGACTTATTAGCCACTCCTTTTCCCCCCATCTCTTTCAACCATACACTTTTTCAATTCCTCATCAATCCATGGAGCCTTAACAGTTCTAACAGTCAGGTTCTTAACAGGTGCATGTTTATCAGTAATTGGAAGAAGCAATTTCATAAATTCATCAAGTGCAGCGTCTGGATGCTCCTCATTAATCACATCAGACCAACAAATATTTTTAACATCATCCACATAAGAGTCACAGCAAAATATTGTGTATGATATTTTATACACTATTTTAAGCCCAGCTGTTGGAACTTTGGCTTTCCTGGATATAGCCACTATATTGTGATCACTGCATCCAATAGGTACGGATACAGCTTTAGAACAAAATTCCACAGCATTACTAAAAATGTGATCGATACATGTGGATGATCTTGTTCCTGTAGCTTTTTAAACACCCTGGTAGGTTGATTAATAACCTGAAAAAGATTACAGACACTAGTTACAGTAAGAAGCTTCCTCTTGAGCAGACAGCTTGATGAAAACCAATCAATAGTCAGGTCCCCAAGAAAGTAGACCTCTCTGTTTACAGCACATACACTATCAAGCATTTCGCACATATTATTTAGATACAGACTGTTAGCACTTGATGGCCTAAAGCAACACATCAAAAGAAAATGCTTTAGATGTGCCAAGTGAACCTGCAACCACAACACTTCAATAACAATTGGCATAAGATATTCTAAGCATTACAGGGATATGGCTCTGAATATATCCAGCAACACCTCCCCAATAAACATTTCTGTCTCTTCTATAGATGTTATATCCTTGTATTGCTACTGATGTATCATCAAATTAATTATCTAAGTGAGTCTCAGAAATGGCTAATATATGAATGTTATCTGATGTGAGCAAGATATTGATTTCATGAACCTCATTTCTAAAGCTACATACAGTTGAAGTCAGAAGTCATACACCTTAGCCAAATACATTTAAACTCAGTTTTTCACAATTCCTGACATTTTTCACAATTCCTGACATTTAATCCTAGTAAAAATTCCCTGTCTTTGGTCAGTTAGGATCACCACTTTATTTTAAGAATGTGAAATGTCAGAATAATAGTAGAGAGAATTATTTATTTCAGCTTTTATTTCTTTCATCACATTCCCAGTGGGTCAGAAGTTTACATACACTCAATTAGTATTTGGTAGCATTGCCTTAAATTGTTTAACTTGGGTCAAACGTTTTGGGTAGCCTTCCACAAGCGTCACACAATAAGTTGGGTGAATTTTGCCCCATTCCTCCTGACAGAGCTGGTGTAACTGAGTCAGGTTTGCAGGCCTCCTTGCTCGCACATGCTTTATCAGTTCTGCGCACAAATGTTCTATAGTATTAAGGTCACGGCTTTGTGATGGCCACTCCAATACCTTGACTTTGTTGTCCTTAAGCCATTTTGACACAACTTTGGAAGTATGCTTGAGGTCAGTCCATTTGGAAGACCCATTTGCGACAAAGCTTTAACTTCCTGACTGATGTCTTGAGATGTTGCTTCAATATACCCACATAATTTCCCTTCCTCATGATGCCATCTATTTTGTGAGGTGCACCAGCCCTCCTGCAGCAAAGCACCCCCACAACATGATGCTGCCACACCCATGCTTCACGGTTAGGATGGTGTTCATCGGTTTGCAAGCCTCCCCCTTTTCCCGCCAAACATAACAATGGTGATTATGGCCAAACAGATCTATTTTTGTTTCATCAGACCAGAGGACATTTCTCCAAAAAGTATGATCTTTGTCCCCATGTGCAGTTGCAAACCGTAGTGTGTCTTTTTTATGACGCTTTTGGAGCTGTGGCTTCTTCCTTGCTGATCGGCTTTTCAGGTTATGTCGATATAGGACTCGTTTTACTGTGGATATAGATCATTGTTGTACCTGTTTCCTCCAGCATCTTCACAAGGTCCTTTGATGTTGTTCTGGGATTGATTTGCACTTTTCGGACCACAGTACGTTCATCTCTAGGAGACAGAACCCATCTCCTTCCAGAGCGGTATGACGGCTGCGTGGTCCCATGGTGTTTATACTTGTGTACTATTGTTTGTACAGATGAACGTGGTACCTTCAGGCGTTTGGAAATTGCTCCCAAGGATGAACCAGACTTGGAGGTCTACAATTTGTCTTCTGAGGTCTTGGCTGATATCTTTTGATTTTCCCATGATGTCAAGCAAAGAGGCACTGAGTTTGAAGGTAGGCCTTGAAATATATCCACAGGTACACCAATTGACTCAAATGATGTCAATTAGCCTATCAGAAGCTTCTAAAGCCATGACATCATTTTCTGGAATTGTCCAAGCTACTTAGTGTATGTAAACTTCTGACCCACTGGAATAGTGATACAGTGAATTATAAGTAAAATAATCTGTCTGTAAACAATTGTTGGAAAAATTACTTGTGTCATGCACAAAGTAGATGTCCTACCCGACTTGCCAAAACTAAACTTCCGACTTCAAATATATATTAATATGGGCTATTTTCAGCCCTTTCCATGGTACCTTATCAGAGTTAGACATAATACTGAAGAGCAAACAAAGCAAGAGAGTAAAATATACATTCAGCAGTCCATTCATCCTATTGGTGTGTGTGTGTGCTGTAGGGTTGAAGCTACAGACCCATAGGCTTGGCTCTCTCATCCCTTCCAGGCTTCTGAGAAGGAGGGTGGACAATGAGCCTGTCATAGCGGATGTAAGCAATGCCCCCACGCACTCAGGCAGCTTTCATGGCTGGGATCAGTTCTTTCCTCTTCTGGAGCACAGCTTTAGGATAGTCTTCGTTGAGGAAGATATGCGTTCCTCTCAAGTTCTTGGCTTTTTCCAGAACAGAAACCTTGTCCTTGAACCTCAGGAACTTGACCACTATCGGCCTACCACCTGGGCCGGTGGTGGGTTTTCCAGTCCTGTGGACGTGCTCCACCTCAATCTTCCTGTGGTCCATCTTCAATTTCTCAGAGATCATTTCCCTCACTTTGTCCTCAGACTCCGTCCAGGTCTCATGTGGGGCGGTAGCTAGCCTAGTGGTTGGAGCGTTGGACTAGTAACTGAAACGTTGCAAGATCAAAATCCCTGAGCTGAAAGGGTAAAAATCTGTACAATAAAAGGTACAATACAATGTGGAGATTCTGCAATTCTGTCCACAACCATGTTGTTCTGCCTTGATTGTCCCTCGAGATAGTCTGATTTATCTGTCATTGTTATTATGGATTCACACACAGAACTGATGTCCTCTCTCAATGACTTACAGATTACTGTCATCTTGCCGTTCTCCTGTTTCAACTCATCGAGCTGACCCTGGGAGAACTGCAAACTGTACTTCAGGTCCTGGACCTCTCTGGTCAGGTCGTTCATTCTTTTATTAGTAGAATCCACAAGTATTTGGACAAAACACTTGAAGCTATTTTCTTGTTGTTGTAACAACTGCTTGTAGGCCTCTTTATGTTCATTAAAAAGATCCTTCACGTGTGATAGAGAGACACCACTGTCCTCAACGGTAGTCTCGCTGGCTTTGGTCTTTGTCATGGTAGCTAGCAACGTAGGTTACGCTGTTACTCCTCGCAGTTCCAGACAGGGCAGGTCACGGGGAAAATTTAAAACAACAAACAGCAGGCTGCGTTCAAGAAAACCCTGCTAGCTTGATAAAATAGCTCTTCAGACCCGTCCTTGGTCGGCAGGATCACTGGAAAGAGACAAGCAGTCCCAGCAACTGATGCCAACTGCATCGTGGGTTCCAAACTAAGAAGCTAGCTAGCTACCAAGAACTTCCCAATACACTTTCAAACAACAAACTTTTCAAACAAACAAAACCGAGCTCTTCCTCGTTCAACAGGTAGTGATGTCTGTAGGAGGGATGCAATTGTCATTCTGACTGCAGGAATATCCACCCGAGCTGTTGGCAGAGAATTGAATGTTAATTTCTCTACCATAAGCCACCTCCAATGTCGTTTTAGAAAATGAGGCAGTACGTCCAACCGGCCTCACAACCGCAGACCATGTGTAACCATGCCAGCCCAGGACCTCCACATCTGGCTTTTTCACCTGCGGGATTGTCTGAGACCAGCCACTTGGACAACTGATGAACTGTTGGTTTGCACAACCAAAGAATTTCTGCTCTGTCAGAAATCATCTCAGGGAAGCTCATCTGCATGCTCATCGTCCTCACCAGGGTCTTGACCTTACTGCAGTTCGGCATCGTAACTGACTTCAGTGGGCAAATGCTCACCTTCGATGGCCACTGGCACACTGGAGAAGTGTGCTCTTCACAGATGAATCTCAGTTTCAACTGTACCGGGCAGATGGATTCAACTTTACCAGGCAGATGGCAGAATGCGTGTAAAGCGTTGTGTGGGCGAGCGGTTTTCTGATGTCAACGTTGTGAACAGAGTGCTCCATTGTGGCAGTGGGATTATGGTTTGAGAAGGCATACGCTACGGACAATGAACACAATTGCATTTTATAGATGACAATTTTAATGCACAGAGATATCGTGGCTAGATCCTGAGGCCCATTCATCCGCCACCCTCACCTCGTGTTTCAGCATGATAATGCCCGGCCCCAAGGCACAAGATCTGTACACAATTCCTGGAAGCTGAAAATGTCCCAGTTCTTCCATGGCCTGCATACTCACCAGATATGTCACCCATTGAGCATGTTTGGGATGCTCTGGATCGACATGTATTATAGTGTGTTCCAGTTTTATCCAGTAACTTCACACAGCCATTAAAGAGGTGTGGGACAACATTCTACAGGCCACAATCAACAGCCTGATCAACTCTATGTGAAGATGTGTCGCGCTGCATGAGGTAAATGGTGGTCACACCAGATACTGACTGATCCATGCCCATACCTCTTTTTTTAAAGGTATCTGTGACCGACATTTTGACTGATTTCCTTATGAACTATAACTCAATAAAATCTTTGAAATTGTAATTCCATCGATGATATAGACTCTGAAACTTCAGGATCCAAACTTGTCACTCTCCAACTTGATGTTTAAAGGGAAAAGAGAGAGAGATAGTGGAAGGCCAGTTCAGACTGAAGTGAATGTTCGGTGTGTTATGTGGCGGACTTCCTCTGCTAGCCTGATAACAGGGCCTCTCAGATGTGATTAGATTTTATTCGGATCCTCAATAGCTGATGCCAAATGGTGGCAGCTAGTCTTACTGGGGTCTGAAGCATAACGAAAATGGCATTACAGACAAAAGACAAAATGTTTTCGAGAGGGAAAAGTCACGTAGTGTCCTCACAGGTCACAGGTCCTGTATCCTTCTCTCTATCTGTTATCTCCAATGGCTTTCCTACTATAGTATACACCTCTGTAGTGCATCACCTCAGATGCAGTGAGCTACATGAGGTGGGTGTGAGAAGATCATAGCGCTACAGGTGGTGGTCAGGGCTACATTTAGAGAAAGCTATAATATGGGGCATTTGGGTGATAGGAACGATAAAGATAAAGAGTATTACCTGTCATGAGGAGGGTGTACAGCAGGACCGGAGAACATGGAAAGAAAAAGAGAGAAAACAATCATTAGAAAGTGAAATATAGACCAATCAATAGGACAGTTTCTGTGTATAGTAGGTAGACAAAAACACACACACACACACACACACACACCCCAGCTAGCACATAACGTTCTGAAAACTATTTGTTTCTTAGAGCTTGGTGAGATGGTGGTTGTGTTATTTGGTAATGTTCTAGGAATGTTTTACAACCGGTTTGACATTGGGAATGTTCTCAAATTGTTCCAAGAATGTTAAGAAACAACATTCTTCTGTGGGAATTTCAGTGCTTCAGCATAAAGTTTCCTACAGGTTTCTTCATGGTTCTATTTAAAGTCATGTTCTCAAATTGTTCTGAGAACGTTAAGAAAACATTCCATCAAAACCACCAGAAAACATTAGTAACGTTGAGAGAACATTCTAAGAAGGTTATTTAAAAACATATACATTCGGTTCTCAACATCTACAAAACTCTCTCTATCCTCTATCTTGTTAAGTGTGTTCAGGTGTGTTGGCCACACACCCTAATTGGCCACACCTGATCTTAATGAGTGCTTGTTTCCTTTGAAATTAGGTCTGTTTGAATAGACAAAAATTAACAGCTTCATATGCGTAAAAAAAACATGGCATGCTAGCTCCATCCATGTGTCCTATCTGTGCTTGGAGTTCAACAAAGTTAGTCCAAAATACGACAGCAGTGCTATTAAAAGTCTTATTGATACATTCAGTGAAAGTTAAGGAAGTTATTAAAAAAACTAAAAATAACCTATAACTTCTGTTCTCAGAGCATTAATAAAACTGCCCAAGGAACCAGATTCTCAGAACCTCTAAAAATAAACATTCCCAGACCATGCCAAATGTTCACTTCTGTTCTCAGAATATCTAAAAACGTTTCAGTTTTACTGGTCAGGAAATGGTTTCGTTCCCACAACCAATGTAAAAAAAATTATGAAAAAATGAAAAAAAAAAACATATCACAACTTCCAAGGAACTAAATGTGCTAACTGGGACAGTGATTTAAATCAGAGTATTTTTGCATGGATCTAAGGCTCAAGGGGTTTTTGGGTCTCTCCACCGGCTGGTTTAATTGACAGAGAGAATATCCTGTGTGCAGAGAATTAAAGCCTGTTTCATTGGAGTGCAGTCCATTACATCAATACGAGTGACACGGGGTGGGATCTCCAAGAGAGTGATATATACAGCCAAGACCTTTCAGTACTCCCCCAGCCTTCAATCAATCTGAGTGACATGAGTAAATAAAATGTATGGCTTAGCCATAGCATAGTGGACCATACTCAACATTGCCCAGCCAATGAGCACGCAACAAACAGAACACATGTGGAATAGGAAAGAGGTTGAATACATCTTACAACATTAACTCGAGAGAATGAAAACGCAGAACGGAATAATGTATAGGACATAAAATAATGTAAGAATAGAGCAGATAATCCCTCAAATAGATTGGAAATCCTGTAAATGAGAAACGCCAATACCCCCGTCAACTGCTACATTCTGAGGCAGGAAGTGTGCAGTGTAAGCATGTGATTGGCTACAGCGGGGGGTCTGCCAGAGCCAGGCAGTGCTGCAGTTGGTCCCATGTCGTAAATCATTGTCCCTGCTCCTCCAGATTGGTTTAAATTGGACCTCTCTTTTGGAGCCTGCCTGCATTGCAGGGCTTATTAAAGACCCACAATGAGAGGCTGCAGGAGAGGAGACACAGTCCTGCTATTCATCAGGTCCGGCTGAGAACAGAATCCGTACAGGTACCTCTTTACATTCATACTGGCCATCAATTTACCTTCATAATCTGTATAAAGGTCAAACAACAGTGGACATTTCTGACACAATACCACTTCTATTGGAAGGATTTAAGAAAGATGACTATTATAAGACAAATTGAATGATCATTTTGAATGGCTTTTTTGTGACAGATTAGGAAGTTTAGAAAACCACTCAGACTTGCGTTACTCTGTGGGTAAAGAGAGTAACACCTCCTTACCAAAACAAAACATGCAGAAACAAAATACATGTGCCTCTTTCTCACATATACCAACAATGCTTCCTTGTCACCTTGATAATATAATCAGCTGTATTGTTAAAAGCCAACTCTTCCATGTGAGACTGGCATACAGGTAACTGCCAAAATAAAGGAAACACCAACATAAAGTGTCTTAATAGGGCGTTGGGCCACCACGAGCCAGAACATCTTCAATGCTCCTTGGTATAGATTCTACAAGTGTCTGGAACTCTATTGGAGGGATGTGATACAATTCCATCATTTGGTGTTTTGTTGATGGTGGTAGAAAACGCTGTCTCAGGCGCCACTCCAGAATCTCCCATAATTGTTCAATTGGGTTGAGATCTGGTGACTGACACACACACACACACACACACACACACACACACACACACACACCCTTTAAACCCCCTATGCTCCTTTGAGACCCCTCTTAAAGTCAGTGGGATCTCTTCCAGCCATGGTAGCCAAAATAATGGGCAACTGGGTATTTTTATACATGACCCTAAACATGATTGGATGTTAATTGCTTAATTAACTCAGGAACCACACTGTTGTGGAAGCACCGATTTTCAATATACTTTGTATCCCTCATTTACTCAAGTCATTTTGGCTGTTACCTGTAGCTCTGTGCAATCTACCATCCATGGAAAACAACACTGGCTTTATCTGCTAAAACTCACTGCACAACAGGCATTTTCTTTGAAGGAGCACAATCAATGTACACAAACCAAGAATGAAAATGGTGGTAAGCAATTACTGAGGAAAGAAATCAAAATGTTCTGTGTGTAACGGGGGGGGGGGGGGGACTAAGTTCAGCATTGAAGAAAACACATGTAATGTCTGTGTTGTGGAAGGCAGCGATTTAAACGGTCTCAATCCACTTTGGGAGTAACAATAGTTAAGGAATCTAAATTCAAACTTGACTCTTCTTAGATATGGGCTATTTCATCAGGTCAAAACAGTGGGTGTTTACAAAAGCATCCATTCTCACTGGCCACGTCAAGGCAGACAACCCCTGGGGAGCTTCTGAAGAAAAGGCCTCCCGCTCTCCCCTCTGCTGTACCATTTCCCCATACAGACTCCTCCTCAGTGCCTAGAGGGGAAACAGAGGTTTTTCCTCTATAGGAATCAGAACAAAAGCTCCAACAAAAGCCTGGTGACGATAATGTGTCAAAAAAACGAGAGAACATCTCCATCTAAAAACAGTGCTAATTTCAGACCATCTTCCTCCCATCCTAGTAATGTATTGTAATTCCCTTCAGACTGCGTCGGGATAATGGCCGATACAAAAAGCTGTAAAGCTCGATGGGGTTGAATAGATACAAGAACAGCTCTTCCCTTTTATTCGGCGGTGAAATTCAATAGTCTTAAATATCTGATAGCTCATCATGTAGCGTGTCTTATCGGCTGAGGCAATATAAACAGACAGGCAGGCAGCAGCCTCAGCAGAGTCCTGCCCTGTCAGCAGCTATAGCCTATAGACTCATACAGCACAGTACAACACCGTACAGTACAGTACACTGCTGCAGTGCCTCTGCCTCAGCTCAATGTCATACAAAGTACTCTGGCGAGAAGAATAAAGTTAAGGTAAAGGTGCCCTCTCAAACCACTGAGGCTGGTCTATTGAAACCCACTCCACTTTTACCTGACATCTGGCCTGGGCTTATCATTTATTGGTGCAACTTCCCATTTGGAATGGAATGCTAGTGGAGGGAGCGATGTCGCAAAGCAGATTAGATATCACACTCTTTAAATAAAGCACTAAAAGATCAAATTGAAAGTGACAAAGGTTGACATGAATTAATAACCATAATCAGCTAAATAAAAAAATACTGCTGTAAAAGTGCACTGGGCAAATTGATGCAGAGCATATTGATTTAGATGTTGTATTATTTTCCTGTGTGCCGAGTCGTCCCCTCCTAACCTGCAGCGGCTGATAAACACATCAATGTGGCAGGATTAGCCTGGGACATCCTTCAAAGCCCAGCTCAGGTCCTGCTTTGCCTCACAGGGTAAAGGTCATTCTGGGCTGGGGACATTGAAGTTGTCCATCTCCCAGACAAATTGGACAGGTGGCGAGGCACAGTGATAATCCCTGTGAGAAGGGCATGCATGCAACTGCGTTGTCAGAGATAATGGGTTCAAAAAAGGTACCACAAAGGTCAAAGACAGACATATATGCACATACGTGTAAGGTGAAGTGCACACAGTGGCAGAAACATATACCCGCACACGTTTTATAGGTGTTGTCACTGTCAGAAAACTAGAAAAGAATATTACTTTTTTCCCCCAGTTTTTATAAGATGGATGCATACTGCATAATCGAAGCCAATATGAAATAATGCATTCAGATCCACAAACAAATCAACATCAATGTCAGCTCAGCGCTGAGGAAGAAATAAACAAAGCATATTGCTTTTTCAATAAAAGCTTCATAGGCAGATATGCACTGATTTAAACTAGCATGCCAATCTGTTTGTGTTTTCAATTAAGGGTGTTGGCATGGTTAGCCTTGTAAATACCAGACTGGTTCATCCGTGCAGCAACAGTCATGTAAGCTTGCAGGATAGGGCGGCTCTGCGAGGCTAGGGCGGCTCTGCGAAGATAGGGCTGCGCTGCGAGGCTAGGGCGGCGCTGCGAGGCTAGGGCGGCGCTGCCAGGCTAGGGCGGCGCTGCCAGGCTAGGGCGGCTCTGCCAGGCTAGGGCGGCTCTGCCAGGATAGGGCGGCTCTGCCAGGATAGGGCGGCTCTGCCAGGATAGGGCGGCTCTGCCAGGATAGGGCGGCGCTGCCAGAATAGGGCGGCTCTGCCAGGATAGGGCGGCTCTGCCAGGCTAGGGCGGCTCTGCCAGGATAGGGCGGCTCTGCCAGGATAGGGCGGCTCTGCCAGGCTAGGGCGGCTCTGCCAGGATAGGGCGGCTCTGCCAGGATAGGGCGGCTCTGCCAGGATAGGGCGGCTCTGCCAGGCTAGGGCGGCTCTGCCAGGCTAGGGCGGCTCTGCCAGGATAGGGCGGCTCTGCCAGGATAGGGCATGGTATAGGCAATGTGCCTCCTCCACCTGACACCTTACTAATTATGGCTGTCTATATCAGAGAATTCACTTTCAGGTAATGGCAGACCTGTCAAAGTTTCAGCTCTGACGATACAGCACACCCTCATCACAGACAATGATATCATATATCATCAGTCTGAAAACGCACGGAACTCAACCTCTCACAATGCTGCCACTCTTAACAATGGTGAAACCACAAGCAAGGGATGTGGATAGAGATGTTGAACATTAAAACCAAGAGAAGATCAGTTGAGATACTATGTAAAGTTAAGTATTCATCTTTGATATGAAGGTGATCTGCATGGTACGTGATCCTTTGAGGTTAGAACAGGGTTTTTCCTTCAATGGACCCGTCTATGAATTCCATCTATATCTAGCTATAATTTGAAGTCAACTCAATGTTGATTTGTTCATAAACACCTGCTCTGACTGAAGTGTTCTAAAAGAACACATCTGTCTTAACTCATTTGGATAAAATACCACTTCATTTCTCCTTTATATCCTCTCCTAATGCCAGCCCTATAAGACAGACTGTTCGGTATTTGGCTAGATTTCCTCGTTTAAGTGTCTCCACTACTTCCAGACTGCAGCTAGCTCTGACTCCACAGAGCCCCAGTGTGATGGGGCCACAGGCTACATCTGATCCTTCTCACAGGGTCTATCAGCATGGGGTTAGCTACATCAGCAGCATGCTAACATCAGGAGTCCCACTGGTTAAGATGGATGAATCTACACACACACACTCTATAGGATTACAACAGAACCCTGGCTAGTTCTGATCCAGCTCTTTCTTTTCCATTGGCTGCTTCCGAATAGATATTTTAATGGTATACTATACTCTCTACCACCTAAAATAAATATAGCAAGAAGGGATCAAATAAAAATGTAAAAATCGGTGAGAGTCAGGGCCCGCTTGTCCCGGTGGAATCAGAAGCACTTTAAAGTGTTGAACAGAAGTGGTGATTCTCCCAGCCGGGCAATTTGAGAACAATCAGAGTGAATTGTCGTGGTGCTCCCTCCAGCGAGGCGGTGATGACTGTGCCATTGATCATGTCAGCAGCACTAACACGCGAACATGGTTCTCTCCTGGAAAGGAAAGCAGAGGCACCAGGTCATACTCTCCACCCAAAGCATTAATATACAGCCAGTATAATTCCAACAGTACATTAGGACTCACAACACAGGGGTCACATGTAATAAGCTCAGAGTACATCTCCTACAGTGGCAGTCACAGATCCCCAATTAACCAGCACAGTTGAAACCTTTTACAGCTACCAGCACAGAGGCCCTGCTGAGAATAGCTCTGAATTAACCAGACCCATTACCCCATGCCCAGCTCCCCAGCTTTAAGATGCAGTGTGAGGTAAAGGCGAAGCGAAATATCACTGGCTTCAGGAAACTCCTCTCCTTATCACTCAGCCTCTCCCTAGCCCCTAGACCTCCACCAGCCTGGGTACTGGGCAGAATATTAGAGTCTGTCAGGCTGTTTAACTTGAACAGTTATCCGTCTGCTCAGCGGGGGCTACCTCATTTCATCCATGAGTGGACAGGCAGAGAGAGAGAGAGAGAGAGACTTTAGGCAGAAAAGGGGAGAGGAGACAGAGGGGTTTCAGGGGGTGTGCTTGTCCTCTCCCGGCCTCCTCTCTTTCCCTGAGATAATTCCAGCCGTGGAGAGGAGAGCCTGCAGGTCAGGAGGAGAGGTTGAAGATTGGTCTTTGATTTTAATTTAGACAGGGAAGACGGAGGTAAACGAACATTAAAGCCTCAGGCAGGCGACGAGAGCATACATATGGATCTCTCTGGACTGACTCTTAACTCTCTCTCACACACCATCTCTCTCTCTGTGCATGTGAAAACGAGGAGAGAAAGAGAGACATGCAGTACCGGTCAAAAATCGATTTTCGATTCTTCAAAGTAGCCACCCTTTGACTTGATGACAGCTTTGCACACTCTTGGTATTCTCTCAAGCAGCTTCATGAGGAATGCTTTTCCAATAGTCTTGAAGGAGTTCCCACATATACTGAGCACTTGTTAGCTGCTTTTCCTTCACTCTGCAGTCCAACTCATCCCAAACCATCTCAATTGGGTTGAGGTCGGGTGATTGTGAAGGCCAGGTCATCTGATGCAGCACTGATGCAGCACTCCATCACTCTCCTTCTTGGTCAAATAGCCCTTACACAGCCGGGAGGTGTGTTGGGTCATTGTCCTGTTGAAAAAATATCGTCCCACTAAGCGCAACCAGATGGGATGCCGTATTGCTGCAGAATGCTGTGGTAGCCATGCTGGTTAAGTGTGCCTTGAATTCTAAATAAATCACAGACAGTGTCACCAGCAAAGCACCCCCACACCATCACACCTCCTCCTCCATGCTTCATGGTAGGAACCACACAGGCGGAGATCATCCGTTCACCTACTCTGCATTTCACAGAGACACAGCGGTTGGAACAAAAATTCTCAAATTTGGACTCATCAGACAAAAGGACAGATTTTCTCCAGTCTAATGTCCTTTGCTCCATTTCATATCTTCTGCAGCAGAGGTAACTCTGGGTCTTCCTTTCCTCTGGCGGTCCTCATGAGAGCCAGTTTCATCATAGCCCTTGATGGTTTTTGCAACTGCACTTGAAGAAACGTTCAAAGTTCTTGAAATGTTCCGCATTGACTGACCTTCATGTCTTAAAGTAATGATGAAGGTCATTTCTCTTTACTTATATAAGCTGTTCTTGCCATAACATGGACTTGGTCTTTCACCAAATAGGGCAATCGTCTGTATACCCCCCCACCTTGTCACAACACAACTAATTGGTTCAAACACATTCAGAAGGAATGCATTTGAGCTTTTCTGCTACATATAGATTTGAAGTCGGAAATTTACATACACCTTTGCCAAAAACATTTAATCTCAGTTTATCACAATTCCTGACATTTAATCCTAGTAAAAATCCCTGTTTTAGGTCAGTAAGGATCACCACTTTATTTTAAGAATGTGAAATGTCAGAATAATAGTAGAGAGAATGATTTATTTCAGCTTTTATTTCTTTCATCACATTCCCAGTGGGTCAGAAGTTTACATAGTATTTCATAGCATTGCCTTTAAATTGTTTAACTTCGGTCAAACATTTCAGGTAGCCTTCCACAAGCTTCCCACAACAAGTTGGGTGAATTTTGGCCCATTCCTCCTGACAAAGCCGGTGTAACCGAGTCAGGTTTTTAGGCCTCCTTGCTCGCACATGCCGTTTCAGTTCTGCCCACAAATTTTCTATAGGAATGAGTTCAGGGCTTTGTGATGGCCACTCCAATACCTTGACTTTGTTGTCCTTAAGCCATTTTGACACAACTTTGGAAGTATGCTTGGGGTCATTGTCCATTTGGAAGACCCATTTGCGACCAAGCTTTAACTTCCTGACTGATGTCTTGAGATATTGCTTCAATATATCCACGTAATTTTCCCTCCTCATGATGCCATCTATTTTGTGAAGTGCACCAGTCCCTCCTGCAGCAAAGCACCCCCACATGATGCTGCCACCCCCATGCTTCACGGTTGGGATGGTGTTTTTTGGCTTGCAAGCATCTCCCCTTTTCCCTCCAAACATAACGATGGTCATTACAGCCAAACAGTTCTATTTCTGTTTCATCAGACAAGAGGACATTTCTCCAAAAAGTACGATCTTTGTCCCGATGTGCAGTTGTAAACTGTAGTCTGGCTTTTTTATGGCGGTTTTGGAACAGTGGCTTCTTCCTTGCAGAGCGGCCTTTCATGTTATGTCGATATAGGACTCGTTTTACTGTGGATATAGATACTTCTGTACCTGTTTCCTCCTGCATCTTCACAAGGTCCTTTGCTGTTGTTCTGGGATTGATTTGCACTTTTCGCACCAAATTACGTTCACCTCTAGGAGACAGAATGCGTCTCCTTCCTGAGCGGTATGACGGCTGCGTGGTCCCATGGTGTTTATACTTGCTTACTATTGTTTGTACAGATGAACGTGGTACCTTCAGGCATTTGGAAATTGCTCCCAAGGATGAACCAGACTTGTGGAGGTCTACAATTTGTTTTCTGAGGTCTTGGCTGATTTATTTTGATTTTCCCATGATGTCAAGCAAAGAGGCACTGAGTTTGAAGGTAGGCCTTGAAATACATCCACAGGTACACCTCCAATTGACTCAAATGATGTCAATAAAGAGGTTCCTGTATGGTTTCTGTTCTAAGCCGGACCTGATATCAATTAGAAAAATGAGTTTTAATGACTCCAACCTAAGTGTATGTAAACTTCCGACTTCAACTGTACATACATATTTTACAAACATGGTACAAATGTTGATTGAAATTCCATTGCAGGTGACTATCTCATGAAGTTGGTTTAGAGATTTCCAAGAGTGTGCAAAGCTGTCATCAGGGCAAACGGCGCCTACTTTGAAAAATATAAAATATAGTTTGATTTGTTTAACGCTTTTTTGGTTACTACATGATTCCATATGTGTTATTTCATAGTTTTGATGTCTTCACTTTTACTCTAGAAAGTAAAAAATAGTAAAAATAAAGAAAAACCCTGGAATGAGTAGGTGTGTCCAAACTTGACTGGTACTATATATTTATTTACAGAAAAATGTAATTACACTGTATAAACCTTGGTTAATGTTGGGTCACAACACTTAGCTTCACACCAATTATCACTTGTACTGCATGTAGCAGATGCTACCCTGAGACAGTGCTGTTGCACCTTGAGAAAAAGTGGTCAGAAGGACCAATTAAAATCCCTAACACTTCATTGTTTAACATTTAGAATCACATATTCATCCAATTAAATGTGTTAATGTCGCACAAAGCCCAATACTCCATTGGACCAGCCGATAAATGGGCGAATCTTCAGACTAAAGAGAAAAATAGGTGATTAGTCCACCATGACTCCAATGCTTCACTAATCATCAATGCAATTGCAGATTGCAAGTAAAACATGGGACAATCCATAGACAGGGTCACTTCAACTAGTGACACATAAATGTACAGTACTATTGTTCTACTTTGGATTTGGACTGTTTAACCAAAATGCACCACTGATTAATTCATATAGTATGCCACATCCGACCCATTGAACGGACTATCAAACTATACCAAAGATTGACATTTTTCTCAATCACCATGGCTACATATACGTGACATTTCTTTCTTGTCAGGTTTTATTTGGTGATTTCCCCTATAGTACAGCATGTCCCTTCTATCCGTCTGGAGCAGACATCAACATGACAGCCACTTAAACTGTAACCTATTCTCCCTCCGCCGGGGAGGCTAAAGGCAGGTCAGAGCAGGTGATAATTCTTTGTGCTACGTCTCATTCTCTTTTCATTTTTCTGCCTGTGTGCACTTCACATTTTCTGACCTTCTAAGTTTGTCCCTTTAGGCCTCAAACTCCACTTCAGAGAAGCAGGAGGACGGTTACAGTATAACTCAGGCAGGCCATGCAATGGTCATGGGTGAACGTCAGTCACCAATCAACTTTTCCCCATTGGAGAATTAGAGTAGCAGGCCTAGGTGTTGGTCGAGGGTGAGAGAATGCTTGCCATGGTTGTCCAAATGTACAATACACCCCCCCAAATGTACAATACACCCCCCCCGTTAGTCAATTACACTGGCCATTGTCAGTGTAGTGCATAATTTTGCCTGAAAGAGCAAGTCTATATGCTGTCTAGTCTGGTTCAACAAGAAGGATGAAAAGAGTGTCATCATCCCTTACTCCTCTCTGACAGGGATGTCTACATACAGTAAAATATTCCTGTAGTTATTCTATGTAGACACACATGGGCAGTTGCTCTGCTTGAGTACGTCTCTGCTAGCTGCTAAGCTCTCGTCACTCTCAGCCTTCCAGGGATGAAATTGGTCCGTTAGCAGGTACAAGCGCCTCACTTTTCGTCTCTCTCCCTTTGAATGGAAGATTTGTCTGTTAATGACACCGACATGCATGGACAGGAACAGCCATTAAATAAATGGTTGTGATAGGCCCAGGAGAAAGAGAGGAATGATGGGAAGCTGAACAAATAGATGAAATGAGAGAGCCATCCGGGTCAGATCTCGCAACGCTGCTCAGCAGCAGCATCGAAATCATGCAGACGTGATCTGCATCTTAAATTAGGGCTGGGCGATATGGCCTAAAAATCATATCTCGATATTTTTCAAACTTATGGCCAATTCACGATATATACCTGTATTGTAAAAGAAAAATCTCTAAACAAAATTTGTCAAACAGTCAGCAATAATCTAATGCTTGTGAAATGATACCTGTATAAGCCTTCCACAACCACAAGCCACTAATAATGAAATACTTTAACTTAATTATCACTGATATGGTTTTAAAGTCTGTCTATGAAAATGCCCTTTTTGTTACAAATTTAACCAGAACCATGTATTATGCACATTCACTAATAATGACTAACTGCTTGCAGCAGGCATTATAGAAAGTTAACACAAGTCTCATAAACAATCTCTCAAGCACAAACCCACGTGCTATTGAGTAGCCAGCTAATCTTTATATTTAAGGTTTAGCCAACTTGGATCTATTTGCAAGCTCACAAGGTAGACCAGCTGATTGTTATGAACACACACCTCTGTCTATCTCCAACTGTTTGAACAGCATGCTAGCCTGTCCACTTTGTTCAGATGTTGAAATCAAGTCAACTACTTTATTTCACAGAATGACAACCAGTTGCCAATTCCTTATATAATTGTGTTTTATGCGTATTGTCTTTTGCTAAAATGCTGCTAGCATTATATGGTACGGCAATGCGTGAGCGACAAACTGAGCACTCATTTTACAGAATCGATTTTCATTGATACTCCCATTTTAGTAGTGTCTGGTCTGTACACAATTTGAGAAATAAAAAAGGGTATCGTCAGAAAGGTTAAGTTCTTGTCTGTTACAGTAAAATAATGTCTCAATGTGTTGGTGTCCATATGACCGATTCTGTTGGGCCAAAACTCAAAACGTAAATAGCGAGTTGAAACCGCTTGTCAGAGCGGAAGAAGAGATCTCATCTTTGTTGTTGTGAGTGGCAAGTGGAGGGGCTTGGTACAGTATGTGTGTGTAAATGGGAAGGTGGATACAACAAAGTAGCGAAGGAGACGATCCCAAAAAGACAACATGAGAACAAGCGGACATTAACGCTAACAGAAAAACGAAAAAAAATGTAAAAACCTTCATTCTTGTGATACAGGCATTTGGAATATCACACTAAAACATAAATTCAAATTAATTTGATACATCGTCCGGCCCCATCTCAAATGGAGAAATTATGCTAAAGACTTTCTCTGGCACTACATCGCACTTTCAAAAGAAAGGAATAGAATAGGTGCCAATAAATAGATTGGGGAAGGCATGAAGGTTAAATATTAGCGCTACACTGTACATTAAACTGTTTCAGTCGTGCATTTTTCAATTATAGACATTGGAACATCCCTTTTCAAAGCCCAAAGCTGATTGAGTGTGAATTGTAGCTGCTCCATTGGATTATTGGACATGACAGGCTTTTATAAGATGTAACTAATGCTGTGAGTCGCTCTGGATAAGAGCATCTGCTAAATTACTAAAATGTCAAACGTAAATGTTTTTTATTCAGATCTCATATTACTGTATTGATTCATTTATGTATTTATTTATTGATGTCTCAAATGTATCATTTGTACAGTTCTTTATAAATGTATTTTGGTGTTTGTTACATTTGACTGCGTAAAGCCTAGCAGTACTACTTATTTCTCTGAGAGTGAGGCGGATATACATACACTATATTATTTTGCAAAGAAACATGATTATTTGTCTCTCTGAAATTAAAACCATCACGGGATACATGTCTGTCATTGTGAAAAAACACAGTCATCGCCATAATAATAATAAAAGCTCATTTAACCAACATTCCTGAAAAAGGATATCGTTTTTTGGAAAGAAAAACACTATATCATCATCATCATCAAATCCTATTTCCACTGAATTCAGACTCCACCCACATTATTGCATGCTCCTCCACCCATGTTATCTACATGATTAAATGTCCATGTCGGCTGTGTTATGTAGCGAAAACCTCTCGTTCTCTCAAACAGAGAATTAGGGAACATAAAAGTTAAATCACGAGAAACAACAGGGATTAGGTCGCAGTAATAATGACCAAAAACATGACATTTTTACCTTTTAGATTTTGTGGCATAGGGAAAGTCAAGATATCAGACAGGGGAGCGGATATAAATAATAATCTGAGCAAAAGATCATGTTTTGGGATTTTCACCCTCCAGACATTATTCCCCAAAGGACTTAATGATGAAACGCCCATGCATGTTATGTTGTAAATGTGAACATGATTTAATGTCACCACTTCAGCCTACTCTTTCCACACCCTGATCTGTTTCACCTGTCCTCGTTATTGTCTCCACCCCCCTCCAGGTGTCGCTTGTTTTCCCCAGTGTATTTATCCCTGTGTTTCCTGTCTCCCGGTGCTAGGTCGTCTTGTATGTCCAAGCCTACCTGCGGTTTTTCCTGCTTTTTCTTTTCTACTTTTTCTAATCCTCCCGGATTTGACCCTTGCCTGTTAATTCTGCCTGCCCTGCCCTGACCTCGAGCCTGTCTGCCACTCTGTACCTCCTGGACTCTGATCTGGTTATGACCTTTTGCCTTTGGATTTATTAAACATCTTAATCTCCAACCATCTGCCTCCTGTGTCTGTATTTGGGTCTCGCCTTGTGTCATGATGTTTTTTATTGCTCTGTACCCAATGAATTATGAAAACTTACTTGATAGGCCGATGTCCTCATTGTGGTTCTACAGACGTTTTTAATACGTTTAATGTACACACTTTATTTGAATACTTCTGAAATGCACTTAGTTATAGTCGGTAACACATGTTTATTTTCCCTCGACTCCCACCCCATTTGATGCATTGAACGGATGTGGGTGGAGCAATGTCTACATAAGGGTGAAAATTAAAAACACTGTGACGAAGGCCTTGAGGCCGATACGTAAGCTTAATGAAGAGCAGTGATACGAGCAAGAGCAGTGTGCCGGTTTCTTCTTTCTCATGTTATTCAATTGTTACCATGCACCTGCAACAAAGATATCTCAGATGTGCGAGTGCCTTTTGAATTTTTAGATAGTGAAAAAAAACGTACTAATCTCTATAATAACAATGAAAGCTAATTTATCAACATTTCTGAAAAGGGATATATAGTGTTTTGGAAAGAAACTCTTCATGTGTTCATTATAAAACGCAACGACAAATAAATCGCAAAGCATCATCAAATCCTATTTCCACTGAATTCAGTCACCATTTGAAAAATAAAACTTCAAAACATGAAGAGAGCGGTGAAAAGTACAGTGTAACTGGATTGACCAATCATTCTGTCTCAAAGCCATAAAAGGGCGGTCGTTTCCAAATCGATGGAAATCTTATCAGTATCTATATTAGATGACTCAACAGGTAAACACTGTATAAATCACATGATTGTGTAATACAGTGAAAACCAGTCAGTGCAGTAAACAGTTCGGAAATAAACACTTTCTCCAAAACAACTGAAGGCCTCCCTGTTCTCAACTTGAAACATTCCCACTCTTAATGTCATCTCTGGATACCTCACTTTTGCATTCATGTTCAGTTTGAGCAGATTGTCCCAAGCCCAACTGTTAAAAGTACCAGCAGCTTTAACAAACATTTCCAGGAAAAAGCTGGGTCTGTTTTTCTGGCATGGAGAACAATCCGCCAGCAGACTCTAATGACTGCATTCTGAGATGTATACAATACAGTCAACATAACACTGTCCTAGCAGAAAGACCGCTTTCGGGGACACATTTTATATTATAGTTCCATAGTTCCACTCACTGCTGCCCTTTGGATGAATCACCTCAGCTCTACACTCTAACATAAGCAGCAGAGGTGGTCAGAGTGGGTTAAAGTCATGTACACTATCAGCATCTCTCCCACTCCCTCTCCTCTCTCTTTCCCCCTCTTTCTCTCTCTCTTTTGTAATTCCAAGGCTGCAGCTCTGACATTGGCTTAGACAGTCTCCAACACCCCCCCCCCCCCCCCCCGCTATAAATACAGTCTGACAGAGCGTAAAATGGCCAGTAAAAGCCAACAATTAGTAAACCCATTTCCCTTAGGGCCCAGGAGGACTCAGATGTACTCAAGCCTATCCACCAGATATCTGCGCTACTGTGACAGTGTGTTGGCAATGTGCATGCTACACATGCATATGTGTGTGTGTGCGTATGTGCATGTGTGTGTCTGTGTGGGTGTGTGTGTGTTTACATAACTCGTGCGTATCAGTATCCTCCCACATGCACATGAATGCATAGTGATCTCTGACTGTCAGTCTCAGGGGGGTGTGCTCCTGCAGTCTGATCTGTGATCAGTTCTCTAGTCCATTATGAGGCCAGACAGGTCTGGCAGGGGCACAAGAAGCTGTATGCTGCTGTCCGCACACACTGGGACACACAATTTACAGAGATACCCACATAGGACAACCGTTTGATGTGAACAGATCTAACAGAGGACGTTTGGAATATTATGAAGATAGTCATGTCTAACTAGAAACAAAACATTTTGAATGATTGTGATAATGTGTGTAACAAGTAGGAAAACAATCTTTCAGTGTTAATGTTTTAAATCCTTGATTAATCCAGATTAACAGTACTGCAGATCAACAATTTGGTCATTAAAACCTAACCTTTCAAAGTTAATAAATATACATTAGTGTTCATATTATGCATAACTGCAGAAATGTAATCTACATATATAAAAAAAAAACATTTTTCCAACGACAATTATGTGCGCAGTAGCATTCAAACTGCAGTGGGTACCACCCACAGAAACATTCCAGTGGGTATTTAAAATGGAGATATATTCACAGGGCAGACATGGCATTGATCCGCTCCACTAGCTCTGGCTAATGCATAAACATGTCTGTGAAATTATAGGTAATTTTCAGTTTTGTTCCTCATGAATTGTTAAATTAGACATTCATTTTCAGAGAGTGAGGCAGTAGCTCTGTACAAAAACACAGAATTCCTATATAGCAAACATCTCTGTCCAAGCAGAGAAGACTCCAAATATTATAATTTCAGACACAAATTGGAGTCTAACAATCCAACTGTCAAAACGAACGCCCAATTTACAATATTATGCTCCTGAACGATCAAAATGGGAGATGTCATTCCCCAGACATGAAAGTGTTTCTGTATCAGATAAAGCACTACTATCCTCAATCCAACTAGCATGATCCTTAAAGGAGATCCTTATGTAGAATATTTGCATTGTAATTTCAGAAAAATGTCCATAATATACAGTGCCTTCAGAAAGTATTCACACCCCTTGACTTTTTCCACATTTTGTTGTGTTACAGCCTGATTTTAAAATGTATTACATTTAGATGTTTTATTACTGGCCTACACACAATACCCCATAATGTCAAAGTGTCAAATTTGACACATTTTTGTATTAAAAGCTGAAATGTCTTGAGTCAATAAGTATTCAAGCCCTTTGCTATGCCAAGCCTAAATAAGTTCAAGAGTGAACATTTGTTTAACAAGTCACATAATAAGTTGCATGGACTCACTCTGTGTGCAATTGTGACCAGATTCAGGAAACTAGGCATTTATGTGGATCCCCATTAGCAGCTACTCTTCCTGGTGGTTGGTTAGCTACCTGCAGATTCATGCAGGGTAGTAACATCATTACATTTACGTCATTTAGCAGACGCTCTTATCCAGAGCGACTTACAAATTGGTGCATTCACCTTATGATATCCAGTGGAACAACCACTTTACAATAGTACATCTATATTTTTTTTTGGGGGGGGGGGGTAGAAGGATTACTTTATCCTATCCTAGGTATTCCTTAAAGAGGTGGGGTTTCAGGTGTCTCCGGAAGGTGGTGATTGACTCCGCTGTCCTGGCGTCGTGAGGGAGCTTGTTCCACCATTGGGGTGCCAGAGCAGCGAACAGTTTTGACTGGGCTGAGTGGGAACTGTGCTTCCGCAGAGGTAGGGGGGCCAGCAGGCCAGAGGTTGATGAACGCATTGCCCTTGTTTGGGTGTAGGGCCTGATCAGAGCCTGAAGGTACGGAGGTGCCGTTCCCCTCACAGCTCCGTAGGCAAGCACCATGGTCTTGTAGCAGATGCGAGCTTCAACTGGAAGCCAGTGGAGTGTGCGGAGGAGCGGGGTGACGTGAGAGAATACATGCATGTATTGTATAACATAATGTCCTAGGAGTGTCATCTGATGAAGATCAAAGGTTAGTGCTGCATTTAGCTGTGGTTTGGGTTTATGTGACATATATGCTTGCTTGGAAAATGGCTGTGTGATTATTTGTGTCTATGTACTCTCCTAACATAATCTAATGTTTTGCTTTCGCTGTAAAGCCTTTTGGAAATCGGACAACGTGGTTCGATTCGGGAGAAGTATATCTATAAAATGGTGTAAAACAGTCCTATGTTTGAGAACTTTGAATTATGACATTTTGTGGTTTTAAATTTGGCGCTCTGATTTGTCACTGGCTGTTGAATAGTGTGGGACGATTTTGTCCCACCTCCCCTAGAGAGGTTAAAGTGTACTGTTAGCTATTTAGCTAATGTTAGCTGGCTGGCTCGCTAACTAACGTAACATGTGTTGAGATTCATTGTTTACCTAGCTAGCTATCTAGCTACATTTCTTAACAAAAGACTCGTCTTAGGGTGCCAGAGCGCAGAAAAACTGATGCATTTATGAACGCTCAACACCCGTTGAATATGTCCGGTGTCAGTAAACATTGGCAACAAAGCATAATTCACAGTTACAGTCACAAACGCTAGGGCGAGTAAAAATGGTCAGAGTGGGGTGTTCTCTCATAAGAGCACCTTCTCCCAGCTGCCCACTGCACTGAGGCTAGGAAATATTGTCACCACCGATAAATCCACGATAATTGAGAATTTTAATTAGCATTTTTCTACGGCTGGCCATGCTTTCCACCTGGCTACCTCTACCCCGGTCAACAGCCCTGCACCCCCCACAGCAACTTTCCCAAGCCTCCCCCATTTCTCCTTCACCCAAATCCAGATAGCTGATGTTCTGAAAGAGCTGCAATATCTGGACCCCTACAAATCAGCCGGGCTAGACAATCTGGACCCTCTCTTTGTAAAATTATCCGCCGAAATTGTTGCAACCCCTATTATTAGCCTGTTCAACCTCTTTTGTATCGTCTGAGATCCCCAAAGATTGGAAAGCTGCCGTGGTCATCCCCCTCTTCAAAGGGGGAGACACTCTAGACCCAAACTGCTACAGACCTATATCTATCTACCCTGCCTTTCTAAGGTCTTCGAAAGCCAAGTTAACAAACAGATCACCGACCATTTCAAATCCCACCGTACCTTCTCCGCTATGCAATCTGGTTTCCGAGCTGGTCATGGGTGCACCTCAGCCACACTCAAGGTCCTAAATGATATCATAACCGTCATCGATAAGAGACAATACTGTGCAGCAGTATTCATCGACCTGGCCAAGGCTTTCGACTCTGTCAATCACCGTATTCTTATCGGCGGACTCAACAGCCTTGGTTTCTCAAATGACTTCGTCGCCTGGTTCACCAACGACTTCTCAGACAGAGTTCAGTGTGTCAAATCGGAGGGCCTGTTGTCCGGACCTCTGGCAGTCTATGGGGGTGCCACAGGGTTCAATTCTCGGGCCGACTCTTTTCTCTGTATACATCAATGATGTTGCTCTTGCTGCTGGTGATTCTCTGATCCACCTCTACGCAGACGACACCATTCTGTATACTTCTGGCCCTTCTTTGGACACTGTGTTAACTAACCTCCAGACAAGCTTCAATGCCATACAACTCTCCTTCCATGGCCTCCAAATACTCTTAAATGCAACTAAATGCATGCTATTCAACCGATCGCTGCCCACACCTGCCCGCCTTCCAGCATCACTACTATGGACGGTTCTGACTTAGAATATGTGGACAACTACAAATACCTAGGTGTCTGGTTAGACTGTAAACTCATCTTCCAGACTCACATTAAGCATCTCCAATCCAAAATTAAATCTAGAGTCGGCTTCCTATTTCGCAACAAAGCCTCCTTCACTCATGCTGCCAAACATACCCTCGTAAAACTGACTATCCTACCAAACCTTGACTTCGACGATGTCATTTACAAAATAGCCTCCAAAACACTCTACTCAACAAATTGGATGCAGTCTATCACAGTGCCATCCGTTTTGTCACCAAAGCCCCATATACTACCCACCACTGCGACCTGTATGCTCTCGTTGGCTGGCCCTCGCTTCATATTCGTTGCCAAACCCACTGGCTCCAGGTCATCTATAGGTCTTTGCTTGGTAAAGCCCCGCCTTATCTCAGCTCACTGGTCACCATAGCAGCACTGGTCACCCCCAAAACCAATTCCTCCGTTGACCGCCTTTCCTTCAAGTTCTCTGCTGCCAATGACTGGAACGAACTGCAAAAATCACTGAAGCTGGAGACTCATATCTCCCTCACTCACTTCAAGCACCAGCTGTCAGAGCAGCTCACAGATCACTGCACATAGCCCATCCAACTACCTCATCCCCATACTGTTATTTATTTTGCTCCTTTGCACCCCATTATCTCCACTTGCACACTCATCTTCTGCACATCAATCACTCCAGTGTTTAATTGCTATTTTGTAATTATTTTGCCACTATGGCCTATTTATTGCCTTACCTCCTTTACCCTACCTCATTTGCACACACTGTATATAGACTTTATCTATTGCATTATTGACTGTGTGTTTGTTTATTCCATGAGTAACTCTGTGTTGTTGTTTGTGTCTCACTGCTTTGCTTTATCTTGGCCAGGTCGTAGTTGTAAATGACAACTTGTTCTCAACTAGCCTACCTGGTTAAATAAAGGTGAAATAAATCAAATGTTCAGTGAGCTGTTCTCTCTCTCTCAGATGTCTGGAAGTAGCTGGCAAGTTAGTACAGAATGGTTGGATCAACCCTTAAAGAGATGGGTGGGGCTAAGGCTTAAGAGGGTGTGAACAATGCTGAATGGGTGTAGACAAAGGAGGACTCTCCAATAGTAGAACCAAAACATTGAAAGACAGTTTTCAAGTTGATCAACTTTCAAAGCAGAATTACTTTCCCATTGATTCCTCAAATGCAGCGTATGATGTACCATTTTGTATCTCCGGGTCTCTACTTTTATCCAATGTAAAAAAAAAAAGAAATTCAAATGTTGCTACATAAGACCGAATCCAGGCGGTGATTCACAATTATAGTGTTTAACATGATTTTTGAATGACTACCTCATCTCTGTACCCCCACACATACAGATAATTGTAAGGTCCCTCAATCAAGCAGTGAATGTCAAACACAGATTCAACCACAAAGACCAGGGAGGTTTTCCAATGCCTCGCAAAGCAGGGAACCTATTGGTAGATGGGTATAAATAAAATAAGTTAATTGTTACACTTTGGATGGTGCATCAATACACCCAGTCCCTACAAAGACACAGGTGTCCTTTCTAACTCATTTGCCAGAGAGAAAGGAAACCACTCAGGGATTTTACTGTGAGGCCAATGGTAACTTTAAAACAGTTACATAGTTTAATGGCAGTGATAGGAGAAAACTGAGATGTTTGTAGTTATTACTCAATACTACCCAAACTGACAGCGTGAAAATAAGGAAGCCTGTACAGAATACAAATATTAAAAAACATGCATCCTGTTTGCAACAAGGCACTAAAGTAATACTGCAAAAAACATGGCATTAACTTTTCGTGTTGAATACAAAGTGTTATGTTTGAGGCAAATCCAATACAATACATTACTGAGCACCACTCTCCATATTTTCAAGCATAGTGGTGACTGCATCATGTTATGGGTATGTTTGTAATCGTTAAGGACTGGGGAGTTTTTCAGGATAAAAAAGAAACAGAATGGAGCAATGCACAGGCAAAATCCTAGAGGTTAACCTGGTTCAGTCTGCTTTCCACCAGACACTGGGAGATTAATTCACCTTTCAGCAGGACAATAACCTAAAACAGAAGGCCAAATGTACACTGGAGTTGCTTACCAAGAAGACAGTGAATGTTCCCTAAGTGGCCAAGTTACAGTTTGACTTAAAATCTACTTGAAAATATGTGGCAAGACCTGAAAATGGTTGCAGCACCCACTCGTAGCACGCGCTCCAGCAGGTATATCTCACTGGTCACCCCCAAAGCCAATTCCTCCTTTGGTCGTCTTTCCTTCCAGTTCTCTGCTGCCAATGACTGGAACGAACTGCAAAAATCTCTGAAGCTGGAGACTCATATCTCCCTCACTAGCTTTAAGCACCAGCTATCAGAGCAGCTCCCAGATCACTGCACCTGTACATAGCCCATCTGTAAACAGCCCATCTATCTACCTACCTCATCCCCATACTGTATTTATCTTGCTCCTTTGCACCCCAGTATCTCTACTTGCACATTCATCTTCTGCACATCTACCATTCCAGTGTTTAATTGCTATATTGTAATTACTTCGCCACCATGGCCTATTTATTGCCTTAACTTACCTCATTTGCACTCACTGTATATAGACTTTTTGTTTTCTTTTAATAATGGGAAAATCTTTTACAATCCAGGTGTTGAAAGCTCTTATAAACAGACTTACCCAGAAAGACTCACAGCTGTAATCGCTGTGAAAGGGTGTGAATACTTATTTAAATGAGATATTTCTGTATTTCATTATTAATAGATTTGCAAAAATGTCAAACAATATGTTTTCACTTTGTCATTATAGGGTATTGTGTAGATTTTTCTTTTAATCCATTTTGAATTTGGGCTGTAACAACAAAACGTGGAATAAATCAAGGGGTATGAATACTTTCTGAAGGCACTGTATCTGCAGTAGCAGTGGAATGATAGTGTTTCACAATCTGTTTTCACAACAAAATTACATTGGGCCTATACAAAATCTCACTCTAATAATGCAGCCTTCCTATTTGACAACAAAAGACGGTCTTTCTGTTGTAAAATGGGAAAGCTGCACCTTTCTCTTCCATCAGCGTCACTCAGAGGCGTGGTCATCTCATGAGCAGAATCAACAATAGGAGACTTAGGCAGTACATTTCGCTCTGCAATTACATTAATGTTCGCTTAATTTCAGTTTCTGACAAAACAAGCAATATATAGTGTAGGGAATCATTGTACCATTTAAAAATAGGCGTGATAAATATTTTCAATGACCAAAAATATTTACAAAGCCAAAAGTAAAAAGAAGCACAAGAACAATTTAAGGTGGGTGTGGGTAGAGGGGATTGCGAATCCAGCCAGGAGGGGGAAGAGGTGTTTGAATTCAGGGTAAATCCTGTTGCAATTCACTTAGTTTCCAAGAGGGGGCTGCATTTCACATATAACCCCTTTACAGCCAACCAATCAGAATGCAAGGAGAAGAGTCTCTAACCAGATCCCCCCCCCCCCTCCCCAATCCCCTGAAGGGAGTATTGCATCCATTTCCTCTCTGGAGGGTTCATCGCAGTGGGCCATGGATTGTCAAAAACAATTACCTCCTCTGGTCTCTCTCAGTGCTCCTCTTAATTTGAACTGATAACCATCTCCTTGCATATATTAGCACTGAGGCCCAGCAGTCTGCCTGCTCCCAAGAGATAATGGACCAGCCTGGCAAACAGCATTTGTCAGGCACAGCCACTTACCTTCGCTGTGGACGACATACTGACTGACGCTAATAATAGCCACGCACCAGGCTAGCAGTTAGCAGGCCACAGACCCCAGCTCTCCAACTGGCCAATCAATAGTCATTTACTCTCACTCCATTTCTGGAGAATGGCTTGGAGAAAAAAAAGTGAGCCTTGGTGAGCCTTTTTCATATTGTTCAGGTTTGATGGAAGAGTTTTGTAAATGCCTTGTTTGGTATCTATCCATTCAAATGTTATTCTTGTTGTAAGCTAGGCCAACCTTGTATGGCAAATGGGCATTCTGTAGGACTGATTTCAATAGCCTGTTCTATTACTGAAACCTGTCTTGCAACCGAAAACAAGAATTACCAACTGATGTCCCCTTTGATATTACTTCAGCGTGTATTTAATACAGGTTTGCAGGAGCAAAATGAGAGGAGCGAGGGGAGATATCACAATTGTACCATTACCGCTTCTCAACTGATGCCAGTTTGTTTACTGTGTTTGGGGTGTAATATTCTGATAACAAATGCCTGTCTCTAATTCAGGTAATCTATTCTCATTCTGTCTCTTCCCGTCCCTACGCCACAGGAGGCCTGGAGTGGATAACCAGGATGGATGGAGGTAGCCTGGACATTCTGTTTTCTAGATAAAGGACAGATTATATATATATATATATATATATATATATATATATATATATGAGAGAGAGAGAGAGTATAGAGAGAGAGATATAGAGAGAGAGATATAGAGAGAGATATAGAGAGAGAGACATAGAGACATAGAGAGACAGAGAGAGACATAGAGAGAGAGGGAGAGAGAGAGAGAGAGATGGCCCTGGGACCCTGTGGAGCTGAGTCACATCACACCACAGGCAAGACCCAGTGACACCTCGCCTGGACACAACTACAGAGAGAGAGAATGAGAAAGGGAGAGAGAGAGAGAGGGAGGGAGGAGTAGGAACTGAGGAAGAGAGGCTGCAAAGAGAATAATACTGAGGGAGTGAAGGACAGGAAAACAAGAGGGATAGAGTGGGGAGGAGTGAGAGGGGAGAAGGAATAGAAGCAGAGAGGGAGAGGAAACATGAAGACAATGAGAAAAGAGTGAAAGCGAGAGGTAGCGATGGAGGGAGGAGGACCGAGAGAGCTAGCCTGCTGAAGATGACTGTGTGATTCATTCCTGCTCGTCATCTCCACTCAACCAGCACACGGCCAATAATGGTGTTAATTTGGCTCGCAGACATTACAGTGAGGAGTCTGAGTGAGACGTCGTCTCCATATGGCCGTGGTTGGCCAGAGTCCAAAACACTACATCATTAAATCACTCATTAGCAGCGAAAAATGGCCTAATTCTATTTGAAACCCAGCATCATTCCTCCAGCAAACAAGTAAGTAGCACAAATACAATTACACAGCGACAATGACTTCATGATTGGAGGAAATATGTTACCCCTGTAAATGGCAATGTGAAATAAGTACCTGCCAACTGCAGCAGAGCAGTAGTGGAAAAAGTAACCAATTGTCATACTTGAGTAAAAGTAAAGATACCGCGGGCCTCCCGAGTGGCGCAGCGGTCTAAGGCACTGCATCGCACTGCTAGCTGTGCCATTAGAGACCCTGGGTTCGAGTCCAGGCTCTGTCGCAGCCGGCCGCAACCGGGAGACCCATGGGGGCGGCGCACAATTTGGCCCAGCGTCGTCCGGGTTAGGGGAGGGTTTGGCCAGCAGGGATGTCCTTGTCCCATCGTGCTCTAGTGACTCCTGTGGCTGGCCGGGCACAGTGCACGCTGACACGGTCGCCAGGTGTACGGTGTTTCCTCCTACACATTGGTGCGGCTGGCTTCCGGGTTAAGTGGGCATTGTGTCAAGAAGCAGTGCGGCATGGCTGGGTTGTGTTTTGGAGGACGCATGGCTCTCGACCTTCACCTCTCCCGAGTCCGTACGGGAGTTGCAGCGATGAGACAAGACTGTAACTACCAACTGGACACCACGAAATTGGGGGTAAAACATTTTTTTTTTAATGAAAAAAAGATAACTTGAGTCATTTTCTATTAAGGTAAATTGAAAGTCACCCAGTAAAATACTAGTTGAGTAAAAGTCTAAAAGTATTTAACTTTTGATACTTAAGTATATTTAAAACCAATGTAATTGCTACAGTTTTACTTAAGTGTCAAAAGTAAAAGTATGAATAATAAAAAAATCATTTTGTTAAGCAAACCAGACGGCACAATGTTCTGGTTTTGTAAACGTATGGATATCCAGGGCCACGCTCCAACACATCATTTACAAAACAAAGCATGTGTGTTTACTGAGTCCACCAGATCAGAGGCATTAGGGATGACCGGGGATGTTCTCTTGACAAATGTGTGAATTGGACCATTTTCTGTCCTGCTAAGCATTTAAAATGTAACAAGTAATTTGGTTGTCAGCGAAAATGTGTGGAGTAAAAAGTACATTATTTTAATTCGGAATGTAGTGAAGTAAAAGTAGTCCAAAATATAAATAATAAGGTACAGATACCCCAAAAAACTAAAGTAGTACTTTAAAGTATTTTTACTTCAGTACTTTACACCACTGCAGTAGAGCATAACAGGCCGATGTACACCATGGTATCTTAAATGCTTATTGACATTTAGAGCAATCCAGGCTATACGTTTGTTTTATCCTCACAATGTAGTATTTTTCACTATTGTATGACTACGCTCAGCTGAAACTGAAAGACACTGAAAGACAGTAAATACTGAGATGAAAAACAAGGACAACAAAAGTGATTACTGCAGATTGACTTGCTAAACAGAGGTGCATTAACAACTGAGATGAAGGACTAACAGTCTGCTGGTGCATATTGCATCTCTCTGAGGATCCCTAATGCCACTGCACTACTACACTGCACTCAAAAACGGACTGTGTAACATTTCCTCCGAGTGCTTCAGAAAACCCATTTGCCAGAGCTGGAGAGATCAAAGGCAACAGAGCTGATCTCGCAGGCACCCTGAACTACGACAGAGCAGAGCAGAGCCCCATGAACCAACACTTCCTTAACAGCGTTTGGGTTTGCACAGTGCTTGCTTTGCATCACACTGCATAACAGTCTTCTAAATATACATGTATCTTAATATGTTGACAGGCATAGAGCATACAGATGTAGGCCTACATGTACTTTACATAGATCCATTTGCTGTGTGTTTAAATGTTTGTATTACATACAGGTAACTGCCAAAATAAAGGAAACACCAACATAAAGTGTCTTAATAGGGCGTTGGGCCACCACGAGCCAGAACATCTTCAATGCTCCTTGGTATAGATTCTACAAGTGTCTGGAACTCTATTGGAGGGATGTGACACCTTCCTTCCACAAAAAAATCCATAATTTGGTAATATGGTGGTGGATATCATTGTCTCAGGTGCCACTCCAGAATCTCCCATAAATGTTAAATTGGGTGGAGATCTGGTGACTGAGACACACACACACACTTGCTTATGGTAGTCCATCGTATCCGATGATGACGTCTACTTCTGAGTTAACAGTGAACTATTTGTAGAGTCCAATCCGAGATCCACAAACTGTATTGTAGGTGGGGCATGTGTAGTCCGTGTTGGTGGGGCAGGCATGGTTGTGTGACTCCTGAGCTTTTCTTGCTGTCTCGTTGTGTTGCTCTCCTCCTCCCACCTCTGTACACCGCTCTGACAAAGCTGCCACCAGGTGGGACGGTCGGCAGCAGCGTCCTCCAGGTCTGTGGGTTTGATGTTTCACTTCTTCAGCGATGTTTTCAGCTGGTCCTCGAGAATGCCAAGAGTATGCAAAGCTGTCATCAAGGCAAAGGGTGGCTACTTTGAAGAATCTCAAATATAAAAACATATTAAGAATTGATTAACGCTTTTTTGGTTACTACATGATTCCATATGTGTTATTTCATAGTTTTGATGTCTTCACTATTATTCTACAATGTAGAAAATAGTAAAAAATAAAGAAAAACCCTGGAATGAGTAGGTATGTCCAAACTTTTGACTGGTACTGTATATATATTATTTTGGGGTAGGCACAAAACTACCTTCCTACCGTACTTTCATTATTTATTTTTTGCCGGTACAGGTTACCTTCAGACCAGTCCTGTGACACTTGTGGGGGTCATAGAGAAAAACGGACAACACCATCGTGTGTGAGAATCTTTCCACAGTAGGAAAGGGGAGATTGGGCTACAAACTAAACAGTTCAGACGCTACAAATTTGGGAATCTTCTGTGGGCTATATTGAGGCTTAAATCTCGGAATGATGTTACAAGCAACAACAATAGGAATTAGCATTTTAATAGTTCCACAAGTTCCTGGCACATCTACTCAAACACTTTCCTTGCTTGTTATTCTATAAAAATCCCTCTCTCTGCTCGAAAATACTTGTCCACATTAGCATGGTAAGTACGCTGAAACAAATAACAGGCTCGCATGAATTGATACACAAATAATATGCAGAAACATGAACACACACCCAAACACACAAGGCCACATGAACCGAGTACAGCTGGAGGAAGCCTTTTAATACCTGTATTTCATCCCGTCCTGAGGGGCATTTGCCTTCCCGCTGTGTAAGCAAAACTGACATCCTTTATAAAAGATTTATGAGGCAAAGATGCAAACGATAGAGCATGAAGTCCCACAGGAGCAGCCACTTCCATCTGTGAAGCATCACCTGATCTTAGGTGGACTTAGGAGCTTGTTTCCCAGTCTGTGTACAAACAGTGGACCAGGCCAGGTAGAGTGGAGAGAAGGCCGAATATGAGGCTTCATGAGTTAACCACTAGCATGGAGCACCACGTATAATGCAGCTGGAATGACAGGATGATCTCATGAAGTCCTGTCTGTCTGTGATGTGTGAGTGGCTGTGGGGTTCATTAAAACACATGGCCAGAAGTTATTCAAAAGTCATTGATAAAAATGCTCTTTGATGTTGGAGAGAGAATAACTCGTCTATTTCACCTAGGTTTAACCAAGCGCTCCCGTGGGATCTGCTTTCAAAAAAAGAGAGGGAACGCTAGCAACACTTTCAAAACTAATGCTACTAATAAGGTCATGGCAGACGAAGAATCATCCAAATCACATCGATAGTGTGAGGGTGGAGGAGTCAGTGTGCGGAGGATGAGGATGGTAAAGGGAACAGCTGTTAGAGCAATGCGGCGGCTGCACCAGGCGACTAGAGGGACTAGCTGAGCCAGGAGGCTGAAACGATTTGCAACGTCAACGGGATCTCCAGCAAAAGATGAGTGCAGAGGAAACCTCTCACATCACATCCTGCAGACTCACAACAGGATTCCTGCTGGATGCTCCTCTCCCTCATTAACACATCTGTACCCTGGTCTGCACTAGGTGGGTGAGTAGCCTCCATGTCACCCAATGAGTATTATGGTGTTGTGAGTGAGTGAGTGAGTGAGTGAGTGAGTGAGTGAGTGAGTGAGTGAGTGGAGTGAGGGGGTGAGTGAGGTGAGTGAGTGAGTGAGTGTAGTGAGTGGAGTGAGGGGGTGAGTGAGTGAGTGAGTGAGTGAGTGAGTGGAGTGGAGTGGAGGTGAGTGAGTGAGTGAATAAAGGGGTCTTAAGTAGGGTTGCAAAATTCTGGGAACTTTCAATTTATTCCCTGATTTTCCAGAAATCCTGGTTGGAGGATTTCTGGAATCAGGAGGGAATAAGCAGAGAACCCTCCAACCAGGTATTCTGGAAAACCAGGGAATTTTGCGACCCTAGTCCAAAGACTTACAGAGACAGTCCCATCAACTGATTCTGTTGATCCTTTCTTTCCCATTCACTTGTTATTCAAATAAATGAATAGCTGAACAGAGTTGCCTTGACTGAGGAGCCCTGCTCCTGGAAAGCCCCATTCGAGTCTCCCAGACTATAGAGACTATAATAATGGGGGCTTTGTGTGTACTGGGACCCTGCATCACCCCGCCTCATCCACTCTCCCAGCCACCAGAGAACCTCTCATAACCTTCTCCCATCATCCCAGGACACAAACGTGACCAGGTTCAAAGAGGGGTCACACTTGTTGCATTTGTATATTTTTCTATTCATCACAACACTCACTATGATTCACCATCCCACCCTCCCATGGGGCAGCTCTCAGCTGAAACAAAGCTCTCCACTGTCTCCCAGGACAACACGCATATATAGCGAACAGACTTTTGTCTAGTCAGACACAGGGAAGCCAGGGGGTGCTAAACTGCTGACCTCATTTATGTGCCACATCGTAGAGCTACTTAGACCACCATTCAGTTTATTTGAATGCCTTTAGAAAGATAATACTTCATAAAGAGATAATTGCTCTGGGGATGTAGTGAATGCTGGTCTGAATACAAAACCCACCTGTCCTTTGGTTTTAAATTAGCTATTGCAAAATGAGGCAAATGGCTTGAGGAGCTTCAAATGTAACAAAGAGGCATTGAAAACCTAAGTAAATCAACAAACCTAGCTTTAGGGTAGATCAAATAATCACAACACCGTATAATCATGTTTGACCGTCGACTGAAATGCTTTCTCAGGCGAAAATGAAACAAGTGTCATTACCAAATCATCCCTCTGAAAAGCCATCCGACGAGGAGAGGTGGGTGGGAGGTGAGAACCATTACCTCGCCGTTAATTGCGTCAGACAGTCATTACTCCGTTGACCTCTGACCTATACGTTTCTGTTAAAGAATTCAGTCGTTCAATGCCTCCTCTCCTCACCTGTCCCCCTCTCTAAACCCTCCCCCTCTCCTCCCAGATCTAACGTTCCCCTTCTTACATCTAATAAACCTTCTACTCTCATTCTAACCTCCTTACCTCTCCTAACCCTACTCTTAATCACCTTGCCCCTCCATGACACCTTCCTCTTCCAACCTCTCCTAACCCCTGACCTCCTCTACCCTTTCCTTGCCTCTGTGTATTTGAAAGGAGCCCAGAGAGAGAGACAGAGGGGTTGAAGCAGAGAGTAATAAAAGTGGGGGTAATGACTAAGCTAATGAAACGCTGTCTCTCAGCTTATCTCTCTCTCTTTGTTCCTCGCCAGCTGCTGACTCAACGGCTCTGGCCACCAATCCCTCTCTCTCTATGCCTGCCTTCCTGTCTTCCCCTCCCAGGGCCCACCTTAAGCTGCTGCACTTCTTCACACAGAACTCATTAAAGGTGTCTCCATGTATCAGATGTTCTTTTCAGTGAAAAACACACACATGCACATAGCCAAAGGGTCGGTAAGAGCCATCTCTTGATTTAGCAAGAGAGATGTGTGCCTAGATCCTTACTTACAATCACTAGATCTCTTTTTCTCAATCTCCCATTCTCACAATCGGATTACTATACTCTCTAAATTGGTAAATCACCTCACCCAAACCCAATTTGAAAGTATAACCCATGCCCTTGTAGCTTGTGTTAGGGGAAATCAAATTGTATTTGTCACATGCGCCGAATACAACAGGTGTAGACCTTACAGTGAAATGCTGAATACAAGCCCTTAACCAACAATGCAGTTTTAATACCTTCAAAAAAAGTAATAGATGAGAATAACAAATGATTAAAGAGCAGCAGTGAATAACAATAGCGGGGCTATATACAGGGGGTGCCGGTACAGAGTCAATGTGCGGGGGCACCGGTGTCGAGGTAATTGAGGTAATATGTACATGTAGGTAGAGTTATTAAAGTGACTATGCATAGACAATAACAGAGAGTAGCAGCAGCGTTCCATTTGAATAGATGTTCAGGAGACTTATGGCTTGGGGGTAGAAGCTGTTAAGGAGCCTCTTGGACCTATGACTACGGTGGCTGGAGTCTGACACCTTTCTCTGACACCGCCTGGTATAGAGTTCCTGGATGGCAGGAAGCTTGAACCCGGTGATGTACTAGGCCGTACGCACTACCCTCTTTAGTGCCTTGCGGTCGGAGGCCGAGCAGTTGCCATACCAGGCAGTGATGCAACCCGTCAGGATGCTCTCGATGGTGCCGCTGTAAAACCTTTTGAGGATCTGCCAAATCTTTTCAGTCTCCTGAGGGGGAATAGGTTTTGTTGTGCCCTCTTCACGACAAATGAGAAAGGGGTTGAGTGGTGAGACCCTTCAACTAGCAGTACATTAGCAGGACAGGTACTGCCGGGCAATTACAAAACACAGCAAGCTTTTAATTACCTTCTCTACTATCAACTGTTAATGAATGTAAATCCCCTGCAAATGGCACTGTGGCACCATTACACACACACACACACACACACACACACACACACACACACACAGTTAAAAGAGTTGGAGTGGCATCAAAAAACCGCAGTGCAGAGGCCCCCAATGGTTCAGCTACTCTACCTCTCAATCCCTTCTGCTGCTAATGACAGAAAGGCTAGTTATAAGCTGTGCTGAGCTTCCACACAAAGCCTTACCTGAAGAGCCTAATTTCATCTGCAGTTATCAACTTAACCGCCACAGTGGCACATACAATAGGGCCTAAAGGGGTATTAAAGGAAGCGCTCACTGAAGGAGGGGCCTGTCTGTGAGAGGGGCCTGAATATTGTTGATGTTCCTTCCCTGTTCGTGACTTATCTCTTAACACTCCCCTTTTCAGGCAGTGGTCATCCCTCTTTTCACTCTGTCTTGTTCCACGCTGTAGTGCCTAATCCCTCTATCTCTCACCTCTCGGCACAATCAAGCCTGACAGCTGTGAGAACACTGGAACTGTAGACGGATGGAAACACTTAATTGATTTGCTGGAAAATCCCTGGTATGTTTCTGGTGTGTTGTGTGGCATTGTTCGTTGCGTGGTATTGTTTGTTGCAGCGTTTTGCTTCATCTCAACACAGTGGACAGGCTGAAAGGAGAGAAATTAGGGACAGAGCTAAGCCAACCATGGACATGTTGGAATAATACCGCTGAGATACTCAGTAGAGCTCATCTCTCTGTTGGTCCGTCTCTGTCTGTCCAATGATCTTATCTCCTGGTCCCAGAGATTGGGTGTGCAGGGAAGGTTATCCAGCAAGCCATGCCAAACAGCAGCCTTAACACTTACATGAAGGCACATAAATAGGCTGTAAATCGGATTAGGGTGGGGGAACTCTTTCCTTAGTAATAACACATTGGGGATATGGTGGACATTGTGTGCAATTGTAAAGACGCATAGTTGTCTTCGCTCCGTGATGAGCAAAGAGAATGCGTCTAATTTTACAGAATATAAATTATTTCACTGAGGACCTCAAAGGAGATGTATTTCATATTTGCAAAGTGCAAGAGAGAAAGAGCGCAAGAGAGACAGAGAGTGGGGGGAGCGAGATAGAGAGAGAAGAGAAAGGGGAGAGAAAGAGGAGATAAAGAAAGAAACAGATAGAGAGTGGGGTGATAGGGGAGAGAGAGAAAGACAGAATGTGAGAAGAGAGGGAGAGAATGACAGAGAGACAGAGGGAGAGAAAAAGAGAGAGAGAGAGAAAAAGAGAGAGCGAGAGAAAGAGAGAGATTCATTTAGCCAAGGAAGTGGCAGTGTCTGATTCTGACGCATGGCCTCTGTCTGGCTTAGTCTTGGCCCTGTCCTTGTAGCTATGAAGGGTATTATACTAATAGGGAGTGAATGCAATGAGATACAGTATGTGGGCAGACTAGGAAGAAAATCTGACAAAGGGAGATTTTCATTGAACATAATGTGTCAGACAGAATATGACGGTTCGGTTTTCTGAAGATATCACTTGTAAGTGTTGAAAAGTATGGCTATAACAGGAGAGAGTGAAATAGGATGACTTTAAACTGGCCTAACCAGGAGAGTGCACAAATGTTTTTGGGGGCAGAAATGCCTACTGGAACATGTGAATTGTCATGTGCCTTAATAATAAACTTGTATTCCATCTGTAAAAAGAATAATATTGAATTAAGAGCCTAGTTGGTTTAACCATGGAAAATGAGAGGAACCTTCCCGCTAGTCATGATTGGCTGAGATAATGGATGGGCTGGACATGCCGGGAGATGAGTTTGGATAGGTCTACCATGTAGCATGTTTCTGCCTATAACGTGAGTAGGTGTTGATAGCCCTTTCTACCGCTGCGTTTTGAAAGATATTACGTTAGCCATCGAGAACTACAAAAGTTTTGCTACTTTTCTCAAACACGTTCGATGCCCTGAATTTAGCAGGCGCTGTCGACAGATCAGGAAAAAGGTGTGATGGCCTACTTTCTGCACACGCCACAGTCAGTGTGAACTGGAATGACTTGACACAAAGCTGGCCAAATAAGTAGCTAGAACAAAACAGAGTTAAATGGTTCCAGTCTGCCGTAAAGCGTTCATCCATGTATACAGGTAAGAGTCTAGCCACATTTTCAGATATTACACGATTCTAATTTTGTCAGAAAGCAGTTATAGCATTTCTTTCACATGACCCATCAATTTAACCTGTTTAGGATAGGGGGCAGTATTGACACGGCTGGATAAAAAACGTACCTGATTTAATCTGGTTATCACTCCTACCCAGTAACTAGAATATGCATATACTTATTACATATGGATAGAAAACACCCTAAATTTTCTAAAACTGTTTGAATGGTGTCTGTGAGTATAACAGAACTCAAATGGCAGGTCAAAACCTGAGAGATTCCTTTACAGGAAGTGGCCTGTCTGACCATTTCTTGAACTTCTTTTCCATCTCTATCATTTACTAAGGATCTCTGCTCTAACGTGACACTTCCCACGTCGTCCATAGGCGCTCAGAGCCCGGGAAAAAACAGAATGTCGTCATTCCAGCCCCAGGCTGAAACACATTATCGCCTTTCTCAAGTGGCCGATCAAGGGACACTGGGCTTATGCGCGTGACCCGACCGCCCCCGCCTTTGGGATTTTTTCCTCTGTTTGCCGAAAAGGAGATTCCCTGTCGGAATATTATCGCTTTTCTACGAGAAAAATGGCGTAAAAATTGATTTTAAACAGCGGTTGACATGCTTCGAAGTACGGTAATGGAATATTTAGAATTTTATTGTCACGAATTGCGCCATGCGTGCGACACTTCTTTACTATTTCGGATAGTGTCTGGAACGCACGAACAAAACGCCGCTATTCGGATATAACGATGGATTATTTTGGACCAAACCAACATTTGTTATTGAAGTAGCAGTCCTGGGTGTGCATTCTGACGAAGACAACAAAAGGTAATCAAACTTTTATAATAGTAAATATGATTATGGTGAGTGCTAAACTTGCCGGGTGTCTAAATAGCGAGCCCGTGATGCCTGGGCTATGTACTTAGAATATTGCAAAATGTGCTTTCACCAAAAAGCTATTTTAAAATCGGACATATCGAGTGCATAGAGGAGGTCTGTATCTATAATTCTTAAAATAATTGTTATGCTTTTTGTGAACGTTTATCGTGAGTAATTTAGTAAAATGTTAGCGAATTCCCCGGAAGTTTGCGGGGGGTATGCTAGTTCTGAACGTCACATGCTAATGTAAAAAGCTGGTTTTTGATATAAATATGAACTTGATTGAACAAAACATGCATGTATTGTATAACAATGTCCTAGGGTTGTCATCTGATGAAGATCATCAAAGGTGAGTGCTGCATTTAGCTGTCTTCTGGGTTTTGGTGACATTATATGCTGGCTTGAAAAATGGGTGTCTGATTATTTCTGGCTTGGTACTCTGCTGACATAATCTAATGTTTTGCTTTCGTTGTAAAGCCTTTTTGAAATCGGACAGTGTGGTTAGATTAACGAGAGTCTTGTCTTTAAATAGCTGTAAAATAGTCATATGTTTGAGAAATTGAAGTAATAGGATTTTTAAGGTTTTGAAAATCGCGCCACAAGCTGAAAGTGGCTGTTACGTAGGTGGGACGAATTCGTCCCGCCTAGCCCAGAGAGGTTAAACAAGTGTGTCTGGCAAAGTGTCATCTAATAACTATAAAATATTTATAAAATATTTTTATCTGGACACTTCCTGTTTTTGATATTGCTACTATGCAAGTAACCATTTCACTCTACCGTTTACACCTTCTGTATCCTGTGCATGTGACAAACGTAGATTTTATTTTATTTTATATAGTGTGTGTTTACTAGAGATGGTAATGTGAAGAACAACATGACCTGCACCAAAGTCAGATTAGGATATAGGCCAAGGACTAGAGAAAGGGTATTTTTACCTATTTTTCTTATTGTAGGCTACTACTTTTACCACTTTTAGTCTTGAAATCTTACTACACTACTCACTCTGTTAAGCACATGGCCTCACATGTGAATCCTTAAAGAGATGGGTGGGGCTAAAGCTTAAGAGGGTGTAAACGATGCTGTATGAGTGTAGACAAAGAAGAGCTCTCCAGTAGGTGTACCAATCATTCAAGTGCCATTTTCTCAAAAGTGGGGTTACACGTTTATCAACTTTGAAAGTTACTTTCCTGTTGTTCCTCAACAGCAGTGTAGGATAGACCATTGTGTAGCTATGAGTCTGTACCAATGTAAAAAACACCAGACATAGGACCGAATCCAGGGGGTGGGTCACAAATGATTGATAGCCAATGCTTGTTTGCTAAACTAGGAGAGAACATAAGGTTGGAGCCAGCAAGGGATCTGTATAACTACTCTAAACTTTCTCCATTCAAATGGTTGACAGTTTGCAGCATCTGGGGATGCATGGTTGCGCCCCTGAAGTGGAGCAGCAGAACAGACTCCAGTTCATAATCATCTGATTTGTGGCGGGGAAGTCGGAGAGATGAAGCAGATGGTAGCGTACATAGTTTAGTTGTGAATGCTTTTGCTGAATAAGGAACGCTCTGCTGAATGCCAAGCTCCACGGGAGAGGAGGGAAATTGAAGGCCCCCTGCTCCGAGCTCGTCTGGGAGAGGCCATTGTTCTGTGCGTGCTCCAATTCCAGAGTGACAGGCGAATTCCGCTCACTCATTAACGTTTACGAGTGGAGGACAAGCGGCGCTGGAATTCCATTCACTCACTCACTGGCCGACATACTCAGGCTGATGAGAAGTGATTCAGTTGTTTCAGCAAATAACCAAGAAAAACAGTACAGCTCACATCCAATTAGAGTGTAATGATTTAGAGTTGCAGTAACCCAGGACATTCTGTCTATGTGCACAGTGTAATTGAGGTTTCACACATAGCAGTAGCGCGCTGATGTGATGCTTCTAGCTGAGCTAGAGGTCAATATGAGTGATAGATAGCATCAACATGTGCGGTGAGGATCCTGAGAATTACTGTTGCTGTTGAAGCAAATCACAACACATGCCAGTTAAGCCATAATTGACACATTTTGTGGCTTACACACCAGATTCCTAAGCAATTTAGGATGGGTAACACTGCTCTATGCATATGTAATAATAAACAATGGCACAGTATAGTAGTTCAAACTGTTGACCATACTGCCTTGAGTCATCTATTTACCCACTTTCACAGTAACATGTTTATTCTAAATATCTCATATAGAAGGAGACAGACAGACAGACAGACAGACAGACAGACAGACAGACAGACAGACAGACAGACAGACAGGTCATGACAGGCCCAGTGCTCTCAGAGGAAGGGGCAGTAATCAGCAGCAATAACACCCCTCACACAGTTAATGCATCTGTTGATCTGTTGACCATACGCCCCCCCTGCCCCCCCAACCAGAGTACCATACGTCTCCCCTGCCCCCCCAACCAGAGTACCATACGTCTCCCTTGCCCCCCCAACCAGAGTACCATACGTCTCCCCTGCCCCCCCAACCAGAGTACCATACGTCTCCCCTGCCCCCCCAACCAGAGTACCATACGTCCCCCCCCCTGCCCCCCCAACCAGAGTACCATACGTCTCCCCTGCCCCCCCAACCAGAGTACCATACGCCTCCCCTGCCCCCCCAACCAGAGTACCATACATCCCCCCCTGCCCCCCCAACCAGAGTACCATACGCCTCCCCTGCCCCCCCAACCAGAGTACCATACGTCCCCCCCTGCCCCCCCAACCAGAGTACCATACGTCCCCCCCTGCCCCCCCAACCAGAGTACCATACGTCCCCCCTGCCCCCCCAACCAGAGTACCATACGTCCCCCCTGCCACCCCAACCAGAGTACCATACGTCCCCCCTGCCCCCCCAACCAGACTACCATACGTCCCCCCTGCCTCCCCAACCAGAGTACCATACGCCCCCCCTGCCCCCCCAACCAGAGTACCATACGCCCCCCCTGCCCCCCCAACCAGAGTACCATACGCCCCCCCTGCCTCCCCAACCAGAGTACCCCAGTGGGGGGTTTAGGACGGACTCTGGAGCTATGAGGACTCTGGAGCACCCTCTTCTCACTCTCAGGTCCAAAGCAACTTTAACTCCAGCCCTGCATGATGATTGTGCCACATTGAGATCTATAACATAGCACTGGCCAGTCATTTCAGTTTTGGCTAGCCTCCTTAGGAATGGACTGTACAGTACCAGTAATATTAGTGTAGAGTGGAATGTAAATCACACTGTGACATGTCTATCGAGCAGCAGTAAGGTTCACGTTCGTATCTTATTGTATCCCATTCGAACTGTAATAAAAAAAGCACTCAACATGTATGGACATTAACCAAGTCGTAACAGGAACATGCATACTACATGGACATCTGTTCATGAATTGTATTAATGTGTTGCATCACAATAAGACATATATTTCAGCCCAACATGTTTAGAGTGCTGCAGGGCTGGCAACCATGCTTTAGCCCGAGTGCCTGCCATCCCTCTGTCCTGGGTACTGGCAGGCCCAGCCTAAATGATTGAGTTGGATGTCAGGAGCAGAGTTTCTGCCAAGGGCCACAGCAGCCGTGCTAATTGGCGGATGGAGGCTAATCTAAATAAGTATGGATAAGAGGGTTTTACTGTACGTGTGCAAATCTAAATCAGGAAGATGTGCCTGAAAATGTGTTCCATTATAATTGAATGTTGGGTAAAAAAAAAATCTGAATTTTGCCATGGGCAGGGCTTGACACATTAACACAAGCCAAGTATGTGTGCGTGTCTGTATTTGTGTGTGTGTGTGTGTGTGTGTGTGTGTGTGTGTTTAAGTACTGTGTGCCCACTCTGTATTGTGTACATGTTTGTTTTGGAGCCTCCTTGAAGCTAAAACAAGCCAACTGAGCCCATCTTAGATCAATCACAGGCCCAAGCATGATGGAGAGGGCTGTCAACACGGGCTGCTGTGACCTTGATTCAATAAAAAAATAAAATAAATAACAAGCAGAAACAACGCATGCAGGCCCTCTAAAGCCGAGACATGAGACCACACCACAGAGCATGAGAGAGGGAAAAACAGAGAGATTGAAAGAGAAACACGAGAGGTTGAGCGAGACGGACAGAGAACTGATCGAGGGAAAGAGACAGAGAGAGAGGGAGATTGGAGGGCGAGAGGAAAGCCAAAGAGGCACAGCACTGCTCTGCTGTCTGAGGAAGTTAACTTTACTGAGATCCTCTTTCCTCTCCTCTCCCCTCTTGCCGCCTGTCCTATCGACGGCGTGTCATCAAAGGAGCAGCAGTGTCCTGGTTAGCCCCTGCTGTGAGTGCTGAGGAGTAGGGCCATGGGAACATACCACCCTGTAGCATACCACCCTGTAGCATACCACCCTGCATCCATCTGCTGGCTTGCTTCTGAAGGTAAGCAGGGTTTGTGCTGGTTGGTCCCTAGATGTGAGACCAGATGCTGCTAGAAGTGGTGTTGGAGGGCCAGTAGAAGAAAATCCCAATTCCCCAGGGCAGTGATTAGGGACATTGCCCTCTGTAGGGTGCTGTCTTTCGGATGGGACGTTAAACGAGTGATCTGACTCTCTATGGTCACTAAAGATCCCATGGCATTTATTGTAAGAGTGTTAACCTTGGTGTCCTGGTTAAAATCCCAATCTGGTCCTCATACCATCACGGTCACCTAATCATCCCCAGTATACAATTGGCTCATCCATCTCCCCTGTAACTATTCCCCAGGTTGTTGCTGTAAATGAGAATGTGTTCTCAGTCAACTTACCTGGATAAATAAATGTGATAACTGAGGGGGCATATGGGAACCATCCTTTCCCTCTCCTCATACAGTACAGTACTTATCACCTAGCCAGGCTGGAGCTAAGGCCTCCTTCCTTCTCCACATAACCTGGGGAACACATTACGTGTGCCTGTCAACACTTAACCTTCCCATCCAGGATCTCCCTGCTTTGAGACAGAGCCCCTGAGGGAGTCAGTGCCGGAACACACCCTGCATTCATCAGAGAGCTGTACATGGTTTCATTTTATTTCATCCTCTACAGAATATGGTGGTGGTGGATGCCAAATACCTGGGTTTCCGGAGAAGGTGAAGAAAGAAAGAGGAAGGTTTGTGACACAGAGGCTGAAAAAGTGGAGGTTGGTGGGAGGAGCTATAGGAGGACAGGCTCATTGTAATGGCTGGAATGGAACGATTTCAAACACAACAAACATATGGAAACCACGTTTGACTCATTCCATTCCAACCATTATAAGGAGCCCGTCCTCCTATAGCACAGGCTCCACTAATGTGAAATATACAGTACCAGTCAAAAGTCTGGACACACCTACTCATTCAAGGGTTTTTCTTTATTTTCACTATTTTCTACATTGTAGAATAATAGTGAAGACATCAACACTATGAAGTAACAGATATGGAATCATGTAGTAACCAAAAAAAGTGTAAAACAAATCAAAATATATTTTAGATTCTTCAAATAGCCACCCTTTGCCTTGATCACAGCTTTGCACACTCTTGGCATTCTCTCAACCAGCTTCATGAGGTAGTCTCCTGGAATGCGTTACAATTAACAGGTGTGCCTTGTTAAAAAAGTTAATTTGTGGAATTTCTTTCCTTCTTAATGCGTGACAAGGCAGGGGTGTTATACAGAAGATAGCTCTATTTGGTAAAAGACCAAGTCCCATATTATAGCAAGAACAGCTCAAATAAGCAAAGGGAAACGATAGTCCATCATTACTTTAAGACATGAAGGTCAGTCAATACGGAACACTTCAAGTTTCTTAAAGTGCATTTGCAAAAACCATCAAGCGCTATGACGAAACTAGCTCTCATGAGGACCGCCACAGGAAAGGAAGACCCAGAGTTACCTCTACTGCAGAGGATAAGTTCATTAGAGTTAACTGCCTCAGAATTTGCAGCCCAAATAAATGCTTAACCTGTTAGGGCTAGGGGGCAGCATTTGCACGTCTGGATAAAAAAAATGTACCCGATTTAATCTGGTTACTAATCCTACCCAGTAACTAGAATATGCATATACTTATTATATATGGATAGAAAACACTCTAAAGTTTCTAAAACTGTTTGAATGGTGTCTGTGAGTATAACAGAACTCATTTGGCAGGCAAAACCCTGAGACATTTTCTGACAGGAAGTGGATACCTGATGTGTTGTATTACCTTTAAACCTATCCCATTGAAAAACACAGGGGCTGAGGAATATTTTGGCACTTCCTATTGCTTCCACTAGATGTCACCAGCCTTTACAAAGTGTTTTGAGTCTTCTGGAGGGAGATCTGACCGAACAAGAGCCATGGAACGATGATGTCCCATTAGACACCTGGCGCGCGAGTTCATGTTGGGTACCCTCGTTCCAATACGTTATAAAAGAGTATGCATTCGTCCACCTTGAATATTATTCATGTTCTGGTTAAAAAAGGCCCTAATGATTTATGCTATACAACGTTTGACATGTTTGAACGAACGTAAATATATTTTTTCCCCTCGTTCATGACGAGAAGTCCGGCTGGCTTAGATCATGTGCTAACAAGACGGAGATTTTTGGACATAAATGATGAGCTTTTTTGAACAAAACTACATTCGTTATGGACCTGTGATACCTGGAAGTGACATCTGATGAAGAGAATCAAAGGTAATGGATTATTTACATAGTATTTTCGATTTTAGATCTCCCCAACATGACGTCTAGTCTGTATCGCAACGCGTATTTTTCTGGGCGCAGTGCTCAGATTATTGCAAAGTGTGATTTCCCAGTAAGGTTATTTTTAAATCTGGCAAGTTGATTGCGTTCAAGAGATGTAAATCTATAATTCTTTAAATGACAATATAATATTTTACCAATGTTTTCTAATTTTAATTATTTAATTTGTGACGCTGACTTGACTGCCGGTTATTGGAGGGAAACGATTTCCTCAACATCAATGCCATAGTAAAACGCTGTTTTTGGATATAAATATGAACTTGATAGAACTAAAAATGCATGCATTGTCTAACATAATGTCCTAGGAGTGTCATCTGATGGAGATTGTAAAAGGTTAGTGCATCATTTTAGCTGGTTTTATGGTTTTGGTGACCCTGTCTTTGACTTGACAAAACATTACACACAACTCTTGTAAATGTACTGTCCTAACATACTCTAAATTTATGCTTTCGCCGTAAAACCTTTTTGAAATCGTAAAACGTGGTTAGATTAAGGAGATGTTTATCTTTCAAAGGGTGTAAAATAGTTGTATGTTTGAAAAATTGGAATTTTGACATTTATTTGGATTCAAATTTGCCGCTCTTGAAATGCACCTGCTGTTGATGGAGTGCACCACGGGTGGCACGCTAGCGTCCCACCTAGCCCATAGAGGTTAACAAAGTTCATTAACAGACACATCTCAACATCAACTGTTCAGAGGGGACTGCATGAATCAGGCCTTCATGGTCAAATTGATACAAAGAAACCACTACTAAAGGACACCAGTAAGAAGAAGAGACTTGCTGGGGCCAAGAAACACAAGCAATGGACATTAGACTAGTTGAAATCTGTACTTTGGTCTGATGAGTACATATTTTTTCTTTTTGGTTCCAACCGGCATGTCTTTTTGAGATGCATAGTAGGGGAACGTATGATCTCCACATGTGTGGTTCCCACCGTGAAGCATGGAGGAGGATGTGTTATGGTGTGGGGGTGCTTTGCTGGTGACTGCCTGTGATTTATTTAGAATTCAAGGCACACTTAACCAGCATGGCTACCACAGCATTCTGCAGCGATATGGGTTCAGGTTCAGAAATTCCTATTGCTTTAATCATATATATTTTCCTCAATCAGGATCGGGAATTCCAGTCTCTTTGTAATTTGACCTCAGGGTCAAGGCTGTAAGCAGAGAATTCAGTTGAACTTTCTCCTTGACAGTCAGATCGTGCTGAGGATCTGTGTCTGGTGTCGAGCGTTTCCATTCAGATGAGAAGTGTACAAATACAGTGCCAACATCGGATGTCAGTCAGAATAGATTCTGAATAAGTACACCATAATATTTGCCCTCTTGAGCTGACGTCTGTGCAATATAATGAGCTTAGGGAAAGGATACAAAACTGTATTTGTGTGAAACTGCTGTGCAGTCCTACTGCCATCTAAAGCCCAGAGCTGCTCCCCAGGAGCCTGGCTGACACTACCCACGTGACTCACAACGCACGGAGAGCTGTGACCACACTGGTCTGGAAAGGACGCCGTTTGTTAATGCAATATTCGCTCAGAAAAACTGCGCAATGCGTTTGATTGGTTCTCTCAAAATGTTGAGGCCTCTCGTCGTTTGGATTTGAAAATCTAACCATCGTAATGGAAGGGGGCGGTGCTCGGGAGCTGTGTGTGTGTGGGTGTTAAGAGTGAAAAAGACAGGAGAGCCAACCAGTAAAAGCACAACCCCATTCATTACCGACGCATTGTGCCGACATCATCAAAGAGCCTTCCAGACTCTGAAGTCAGGAGGACTTCTTAGAGAGTTAGGTGTTAGAACAACCTGTACACCCAGCAGAGTAATAACACTTAACGGCATTGATTACGCCTCCAGGGTCCAATTATTTGCAGATGAGAGGCTTATACCAAATGCTCATAGTCCCCCAGTTTTATCACACATCCACTATGGGGAATGGTTATGGTGCAATTAGCAATCCAAGTCGTATTTAATAGAAATATATAATGACATTTACCATCATCTGCATCGCTAGTATTCTCCCCATTCTCCTGTTTTTCATCAGCATTGCACACACACACACACACACACACACACACACACACACACACAAAATTAAACCATCTGATTGAAAATCCATACCGCCACTGTAAAGACAAACATTTCAGGAATAATATCACAGCATTGACAAAGAAACACACACATCACATGATACAGTACTGCATCTCATTCTCAAACAGCCTATCGCTTTAGACATCACTGTGTTGACAGCCACTGCAGTATTGAGGTGGTGAGATGCAGGGCGCTGAGTAAGATATGTAGAAGGTGATGTACTGTACTGAGTAGTGACTGTGAAAAAGCCTTCCTGATTACACAGAGCCGTTCTCTCAGAAATCTGCTCGGGATGCTAGCACAATGTTCTTCATCTTAACGGACGGACGGCTCATCTGCAGGAAGTCAGACCTCTCTCCTATCTTATTCATCCCATTCTCCCACAGCCAACACACACAAACACACACACACACACACACACGGCCTCAACACATCCCGTACAGGATCCACTCTACACAATGTCATCAACTACAACCTCCATTTACTGTCATTGGTGATATGTTCCTAACATAAAGGTAATACCCGAATGAATTCATACAGTGTAAAACCTTAAAATAAAACCGTCTAGTCTGAGATTGATGTACAGTACTAAACTCTTATCGCCAGTCAGTGGGGAATAGCATTTGAATTCTGCCGGTTTGTTTCCCCAAGGTTTACGATTTCGAGAGAATAGTCTAAACCTGACATGCTTATGAAAATACTCAGCATTATAAGTAAATTATGTATCAAAATGTGACAAAAGTTCAAGAAATGCAATGTAGATTTACCAGTTAGGCGGTTTAGGGTGCTGAGGAAGTAAATAAATAATCCTATTGAATAATTCATATAAATTCATGTTGCATTGCTTCCAGCCTTGAGTGTGTTTAGAATTCAGATTGTGAGGTCCTTGCGTCTTTGAGTTGTGTTGGCTTGAGCTACAATAGGTAGTATTCCTCAGAAAAACAACAACATTTCATAACATTTACAAATCCGCTGTGAAAACATGATAGAAGAGAAGGGCAGCCATCTTTTCCCCCCATGCTTACTGAACACCAGATAAAGTCTACTGAGTGTGAAAATGAGTTCACACACAGCCACAGGCTGCCAGATCCACAGAGAGAGAGAAAGAGAGAGACCGGAGAGGACTGCAAATTGGATCTAAAAGTCTTCCAAGAAAAAAAAAAAGAGGAAAATAAAAACATAGGATGGGAAGGGGCCCATGGGGGGGAGAGAGAGGTAGAGGGGGAGAGAGAGAAAGAAATAGAGAGAGAGCACAAGGCGAGTGATCCGTGTAACCCCATCCTGATGATGTGGTCTTTTATGGCATTACACCAACAAATGAAATGATCTCTCCTATTAGGGCCAATACAGCCCTGTGACTTACCGTCTACTGTTTGGAGGGAGAGATGGAATGTTGGTGTATTTAAAAAAATATATATATATTTCCAAGGTCTTTCTGACTTTATTGAACAGACAGAGATAGAGAATGAAAGTGGGAAAAGATAGACAGAGGTTGTGTCAAAGGGCAGTAGGCTGGATTCCAACCTACTATATGCCGACCCCATGTGCCGGAGGCTGCAGCAATACCGCTAGACCAGTCTCTCGAGTCAGACGTCTTACTTTCAGCAATCTTTGAATGCTACAGTTTAAAATTTCTGTACCAGTTTCGGCGTAAGTACGGATGTGGGGACAGGAGGGAAATGGGAAGCGTGTCACCGGTAACATGACTGCCGTGTCCGCTTGCCACCTTAGCTAAACATGACCACAATTCCTGCCTGCATTTTTAGTCCCACCTACCCAAATACGTGATTTAGTGGGAGAGTTGAGGAGCCTCCCCGGATTTTTTCCCCCCCGTTTTCGAAATGTCAGAGAGAAGCTGACATTCTCCCCAGACCTTGTGCCGCTGCCTATATAGGCTTACGTACTGTAGCTCCAAGGTCTGGGATATCCTAGACTACACAGAATGTGGGTGTATGTGTGGGCACAAAAACAGGTGTCCTATGGTGAGGCCCATCTTAACGAAAGACTCTCAAACTGTCAAATATTCTGACATTAGCAGCGTTACAGAACAGTAACAACGCTTAGATTTTGAGGAATATTTCAATATCACACTACAAATAATTTTCACACAAGTGAACAAGAACAACCATCGGTTGTGGCATCTTGAGAAGAGAACATCTGTATGGCTGGAGGGAAGACAGACTGACAATACTGTGCAACACATAGCAGCTGTGAACTAAACTAAAATAGCCTGTGGCTTTCAATGGTGACTTAATAATTCATGAGGCAATTTAGTATAGGGAAAATACAGTATAACATAAATATAGAAAACTATAAATAGTATATAGAGAATAAAAAAAACGGCAGCATAAACTCAAAGGTATTTGAAGTGAGCTGCAACTTAACACTTAAGATCCCATCTGTTATCTACGGAAGCATGCCACAGCTACTGAATACTCCGTATAACCGGTATTGGTGTTTATGTGGAATAGGTCAGAATGATATTCATCACTACCATGGATAGCGGCTAGTTTCTCATTGTGATCTCCACTGATGTACAGAAACACTTCACGACTAAACATATTCCAATATATCTATATGGTTCACGTTTCTTTCCCTACAATCGTATACAGTATATTCTAGTCATTCATTCATTCATTCAGGAAGCGACCAAACACACCTACCATGAGCATTAATGATGCCTGCGAGTATAGAACTCACAACCTCTGCAACAACCTCTGGAACGAATTGCAAAAATCGCTTTAGCTGGAGACTTATATTTCCCTCACTAACTTTAAACATCAGCTATCTGAGCAGCTAACCGGTCACTGCAGCTGTACATAGTCCATCTGTAAATAGCCCATCCACATATTGTTTTTATTTACTTTTCTGCTCTTTAGCACACCAGTATTTCTACTTCCACATCATCTGCACGTCTATCACTCGTGTTAATTTGCTAAATTGTAATTACTTGCTTCTATGGCCTATTTATTGCCTTACCTCCTCACTCCATTTGCACACACTCTATATAGACTTTCTTTTTTCTATTGTGTTATTGACTGTGCGCTTGTTTATTCCATGTGTAACTGTGTTGTTATTTGTCGCACTGCTTTGCTTTATCTTGGCCAGGTCGCAGTTGTAAATGAGAACTTGTTCTCAACTGGCCTACCTGGTTAAGTAAAGGTGAAATAAAATGTAAAAATGTTTTAAAAAGTGGCACCATATTCCAACAAACAAAGCTGATATGAAAATGACTATGTACTGTATTGTCCCTCACAAACACAGAATTGTGAGAACAGACATCCTTTCCATCCTCCTCACATATTAGGCAAGCAGAACCTCTAGGCCTGCGAGGTGATGGAGATGTTTAACTGGTTGCCAATATCCTTTCCAGCTCTACAGCAATGAAGAGAGGCCCTGGCTCATCATGAAGACCCATCAGTTCAAAATAACAGTCCAACACAACAGGTCAAGGGATCACCGAATATTTCAAACAGTGTGTTGGAGATGTCCGAGGACCAGTAGAATCGCAAATTGCTGTAACACACACGTCAGTTTGTGAATCACCATAGTAGAACATCACAAATCCCATTAGGTTGTCATGAGGAGTAGTTGGTTGTAAATATTAATAGCAGGTAAACGCTGCACAACAGACCTATGAGACGGAGGGCAGGAGCCATCGTTCAACTAGCAAGAAACTACTGTCTTCATAATGAAATACTAAGACTCACCATTCCTTCTGGTGAGAATAAGCTGGTGCATACCAAATCACAGGAAAGCTGTCTGAAAAAGATGACATGGCAAACCTGAATATATATATATATATATATATATATAAAAAAAATCAAACAGGATAAAGAGTGCGGCTCAAACCCTCCACCTTCTGGCCCGTAGCCCAGCACGCCATTGAATGTGCCACAAAAGCACGCTCTAGTGGCAGAGTTGATATCCGCGCTTATAAACCAGAGTCGCTACAATATCATAAAATCACTCTCCATTTCAGTATGAGTACACTACACAAAAACTATTCCTCTCTTCACCACTGCCCTGTGGTTCAGTAGCTGTAATCATGGTGAAATGGATATGACCGCCTGTGGGGTTTTCCCACTGACCAAAATAGCTGTTTATGGCAATAAGAAGGGTTGTATTCCCAGAGGCAACACAAACCCAGACTGCATCCCTCTCATTGTCTTATTGTTAGGTTGCGACACAGAGAGCAAACAGTGCCAGGCCCCTGTACATACCCCTCTGATTCCCTGAGCTATTATTTATATCTGAAAAAACATGGTTACATACAGTGTGGAGGGGGAGAGGGAGAGAGATTGAAGCAGTGGTTGAAGCAGAAAATGAAAACATACGTGATTCTTCTGAAGATGTGATCAATGCTAGCAGTCAGTGTCTGTGTTGTACTCCCAGCATTGTGGAGGGCTGTATTGATTCTCTCCAATAGTTCTGTCATGGGTTAGCTACCGTACCCTAGGAACTTGTGTTGTTTGTCTGTGTGTACAATGATTGACAGGATTGACTAAATAAAGACATTAATGTCATATGTCAAGCCTAAGAACATTAAAGAAAGCGCATACCCATCTTCTAGCACATCTGATAAATACATGTATGTTTGAATGGGAATATCTATCGCATGGTTTCACGTTTTGTTAGTCGTATGAACAGGACAGACATGGTATACACTGTCCAACTAAATGCTTACTTGTAGGTTCCTTCTTGACAACGCCACAACAATAAGAAATAAGAAAAGATAAGAATACGAACATAAAGTAAATTGCTCAGTAGACTAGAATAGACATTTTAGAGTAAGTATAATACCGGAAGGTAATGCTGTTTCTGTGTAAAATCTCTTTGTTTGCTGTTCCTGTACAGATGTAGGGTCTTAATTTGAGCCACCTTGCCACAGCAGGAAAATAATCCTGCAGCAACAGGACATGTGAATTATTATAATTAAATGGCCATATTTGTATGGGTTGATACATTTTTCATAAGGGAAAATCAAGTGTGAAATATACATTTTAATTGGAAATTCCAAATGTCAGAAGCCTTTTTAAACCTCAAATACACTACAGGTTTTAAATATCCTGCAAAGTTCTCCTGCAACAGGGTGATCAAATGCAAATGTCAAGACGCACCAGAGAACAGGAGCCACAATCACAAACAAATCTTAATCTGCAGCATTGTTGTTTGGTTGTGAGCAACAACATGGAATTGAACAAGCAGATGATCACCAGAAGAAACCCATTTGGAGGACAAAGCCACAGACTATATTCTGATATTTAACATTGGAATACTGTACCAAAGGGGCTACTGATCCCATGTGTAACCTCTGTGTACTGTATGTACTGCACAGTGGGTGAAATGGGTGAGGCAAAGTGTTTTTCACGTAAATACATCAGTCGGCTATGGTTTGTTTGGCTCTCATTTAGTTAAGGAAATAGCTTCATATGGGAGCATGGGAGTCAGGGATAGAGTCATGGGCTCAGACCAATTCTAAATCAGACAAACAAAGAGAATTAATGAGGAATTTGTTATTATCACTCTATCCAGTGTGTGTGTGTGAGTGAACGAGAGAGAGAGAGAGAGAGAGAGGTGTCTGCGTGGGTGAAAGGACACAATTATTGAGTTAGATTGGAACAGAAAAAGAAGGGGTCAAGTATGAGAAAAGCATTCAGACACTGAAGGCTACCAATGAACACATCCCCCCCACACATTCCACTCAGTAACTGATAGAACTTCTGCCGCCAATAGAAAAACAACCAATGAACGTCTGAATGCGGAATGCTGAAAAAAAAGCAGCTGTACAAATGTTTGTCTATGAAAGATATACTGTATTTTACAAGGGATACAATTGTATCTTCTACACGCTGCTGAAATCTCTGGAATATTCTGATATTATTCTTCATGTACAATTCTGAACATATATAAAAAAAAAAATAATGTTTCCAACATGTGACCATATCAAGATTAAAACCACCTGCTCCCTCTAAATCCAAATTGGAGCTTTGGATGGTGAATAAAGAAAGCCAAACCAAACAGTACACAATGGGCGGAGCAGAGCTCATGAATAATGCAGAAGAGAGGAAGAGAGATTCAAATTTAACGGTGAGCGACGACAAGTCCAAGAAATTGTTCTCAGCAGTGGGCATCCACATTACGCACCCTGTCTGCCAAGTATGTGAGCAAATAACACACGGCCTGCTTTAAAAACTTAGAATAGACCGCGAAAGGATACAATCAAATCCCAAAAATACATAGCTATGGGAGATGCAATTTCCTTCTTCCTTCTTTGATAGAGGTTGGATTTTTGGAGATTATTTTATGGTCCTACTATTCACCCCAAATTGTTATTTCATGCTTCTAAAAGCTCAGTAAGACACTGGGAGATGAGCGGCATTTCTTTGAACATCAAGGCTGATCTGATTAAATCAGAATGCTGGCCAACACCAACAGCTGCTGTAATTGTGATATCAACTAATTGAATATCTCAAATATGTAATTTGCTCAAATCTGGAGCTGCAGTGGAGAGAAATCAGTAGTTTATGGGGGATAAAGACAGCCACATGCATAGTCACTATGGGGGTAAGCCACTATAGACCGAGGTACTTATTGTTGGAGACAAAGCACAGAGAGAGAATCTGGCCACACATTTGAATTCACGGGCAATAAAGATAAAACACCAGGTAAAAAAACCTAAGTGTTATTTTAGATTCTGAACCAAAATAGGTTTTTAACCACCTGAGGAACATTGCCAAGGTGCCGCCATCTCTCTCTCCGGCTGATACAGAGAGACTCATCCATGCTTTTATTACAAGCAGGCTTGACTACTGTAATGCTCTCCTGTCTGGTCTACCCAAGAAAGCCATTGGTCAACTGCAAAACATACAGAATGCTGCAGCACGGGTACTGACCAAGACCAGACGGAGAGCACACATTACATCAGGTGTAAGGTCTCTGCACTGGCTGCCTGTGAGTTTTAGAATTCATTTTAAGATTATTCTATTGGTTTTTAAATCAATCCACGATTGTGCACCCCAATACATGTCAGACATGCTTAAAGTTATGTACCCAATAGGTCCCTCAGGTCCTCTGGCAGTGGCCTTTTAACTGTCCCAAAGCCTAGGACCAAGAGGCATGGAGAGGCAGCCTTTAGTCATTATGCCCCCAGCCTCTGGAATAGCCTGAGAGGGACTGAAACTGTGGAAATATTTAAAAGAAATCTTAAAACATATATTATTAGCTTTACTTTTCCTTAGGGTGCTTTTAAGTTTGTGTCATTTATCTTATGTTTGTTGTGTAGTAAATATTTCAGCTTTTATTTTCATTGTCTATTTGTTTTTTTCCTGTAAAGCATATTGCATTGCATTCCATGTCTGAAATGTGCTGTATAAATAAAGCTTGATTTGATACTGTGTTTAATGTGAGGTGCATTGATTTTGTCCTCCATGTATTGTATCTATTCTTGTGCAATTTTCCTTAAATGCTTGTATACCGTGACATCAATTTCATTTATATACTTAACAGTAACCCCAATCCATGGCAAACTAGCATGCTTTACACAGAAGTAATTGCCTTATTGTTATGTTGCAACACAATCCATTGTAAAGCTCCACCACCTTACTCTAGCTTTAAATATGTACAGTAGCCTACCACCTGATTTAGCCTACTATTTAACTTCCCCACCTTCAGGTGTAGGCTGTGGACGTTGCGCCTGCTCTGACAAAGGGTACAATGGTTTGCATTCAATAATGATCCAGTAAAGACAAATCGTGGACCATGGCAAGGGAGCTATTGGAGATGATTGTGTCTAAGTTGTCACCAGCCATCTTTTATCGTAAAGCCCAGTCGTTGTATAGTGAGCATTATGCAAATGACTGGATTTCAAATCAAATCGAATTTAATTCGTCACGTGCTTCGTAAACAACAGGTGGAGACCCACAATGAAATGCTTACTTACGGGCCTTTCATGCCAAATATCGTCCACCTGCCAAAAAGTGTCGTCCCCCCCCGTGTCACAATGGGATTCGAGAAGCTATTAGCGTCCATTGCTAGGGCCATCGCTAGAACATGCCAAATTCTGCCCAGGCTACGTAATGAAAGAAAAAACAAATTCGATAGCATTTGTTGCTATGCCGGTTATGTTCTGATTGTTCTGAGGCATTCGGAGAGAGAAGTGTGTGCAATCAAAAGACAGGGGAAAATGCAATCATTGTTACAGGTTAATTATGCTATTTCCGACATGTTTTAGCTTTAAATCTCACCAATTATTGGTGGATGAAGAACAAAACATGATCCATGCATGGTCATTGATGTTTACTTGCTTGCAAAACTTGATTGCAAACCTTGATTTAGCAATGTAGAGAGAAACCTTTTTTATAATAGAAAAATAATAACACTAGGAATAAATACACAATGAGTAAAGATAACTATATACAGGAGGCACCAGTACCGAGTCCATGTGCAGGGTTACGAGGTTATTGAGGTAGATATAGTATATACATATAGGTAGGGGTAAAGTGACTAGGAAACAGGATAGATAAAACAGTAGCAGCACCATATGTGATGAGTCAAACGAGTTAGTACAAAATATTTTAGGGCATCCCTGCTTCAAATTTACAGGGATGCTGTGATGTTTTACAGTAAGGAAAATAGTGATGTGAAATATATTACAGAATCTCTGCTGTAAAGCAAAATTACAGTATTAAGCTGGTAACTGGTGCCAGGATCTAAATATAAGAAAAAAATACATTTGTACCTAAAATACATTTATTCAAATTGGTAACATTAACAACAAATGAAACATCATAATTGAAAATAGAAGTAACAAAAGTTAACACATATGTAACCAAATAAGAGCATCATTACAACAATAATTTAAAAACTATTATGTGCCTGTGTGTGGGGGAGAGAGAGAGAAAGAGAGAGAGTTAATATTGGGATCGGGTAAGGGGGTTCAAAGGCGGGCCTGCAAAACAATGACGTATGTCATGCAGCTGAGAGGTAAGTGCACCAAACCACTCAGAGTTGTGACAGCTGAGGAGGACGGTGTTGTTGCCGTTCATGCTCTCCCCATCGAGTAGACTGTACCACGATGACATCTTGATAGCTACCAATATTAGTTATTTATTGTGTAGGCTGCTATCCTACTTGAAATATAATCCTGGGAGAGAAACAAATTGGCAATTTTACTAGCTACCACCAGCCACACTGATGTACAGCTGCCCTGTGGTAAGCACCCTATAGGTCGGCTCGATACAACACCAGTGCACTGGTCATTCGCAAGTAGTTTAACAGTATAAAATGCAGCCTGTCAATACGAAAAATATGGGTAATATCTTTTGAACTGCTAGAAACAAGCCATTTTCTCTGTAGTAATGGTGAAAACATAATGGTTACGAATTTGCTCTTAGTTCATTCTCTATGACACAGAGGCTGCTGTTCAGTGACGCCTATTAGCCAGGACAATTATTATCTGGGTGATTGTTTTTCTAATTTCAACACCAAGATATTTACGACTGAAATGGCTTGTGTCGACTTGAGCTAGCTAACAGGCTAACTAGCTAGAAAACGTTAGCAAGCTAGGTAGCTGGCTAGGTTAGCAAAGCATACAGTAATTCAACATTGGCTAGCAAAACAGATATATAAACAAGTCAAGGTATCTACCCAACAGCTGCTGAAAATATTATTCAACTTCACAACTGCTTCAAGAAGATATTTACTCAAATATATCTGAGCTTCATGTGTCTCACCCGACAGCATGAGGTTGGCATCTGAAACGGATCATTCAAATTTACAGTAGGCATAAGCTATGACTGTAAAGAAATACAGTATGTTAGAGTAATTTTTACAGGGGCTTCCAATTACAGTTAACAGTATTTTTCAGCATTTTACCCATAATGCAGTGCTATCTACAACATTAATGCTGTAAAACACATGTATGGTATTTTACTGTCTAATATACAGTGTTTTACTATTGAGATTACAGAAAAGTCAGTGTACTGTACTACTATCAGACTCATACAGCTGAAAAGCAAATTACAGCTGTTGAAGAAACTTAAATTAAATTCACTAATCGTTGCCATTAATTAATAAGGAAATTGCAAGACACCTCGAAACAGGTTTGCTGGTGATTTCATTTTCCCACGCCAAAAGCCCAGGAAGTAAAAGCTTAACAGAGCCTAAACCTCCCAGGGACGCTCTGCCTCTACTCTGTCTCTATCCGTCTGTTTCTCTCAATCTACTCTCTTTCTCTCTGTCTTTTCTTCTCCCTCTCTTCCTCTCTTTCCCTGTCTCCCACCCACAACCATGCCTATCCTGTTGCTTGCTAATGAGCCATGAGATTGACAGCTGGATTACTTGGCTGGTTTGTAATCCTTTAATTTCTCCATTTAAGATAATCACCCTGTGGATGGAGCAGTGCCTCCTCATATCCCCCCCCCCCCCCCCCACACACACACACCCCCCAGGCTGTAGTATAATAGTTACTTAACACTACAGATAAACACCATGACAGGAATCCAAACAAACACACATATTCCACATTTTGCTAGTTCACAGCCTTATTCTAAAATTGATTAAATAGTTTTTTCCCCCCTCATCAATCTACACACAGTACAAATAATGACAAAGCAAAAACAGATTTAGACAATTTTGCAAATGTATTACAAATACAAAAACGTAAATATCAGACCCTTTACTCAGACCCTTTACTCAGTACTTTGTTGAAGCATCTTTGGCAGTGATTACAGCCTCGAGTCTTCTTGGGTATGACGCTACAAACTTGGCATACCTGTATTTGGGGAGTTTCTCCCATTCTTCTCTGCAGATCATCTCAAACTCTGTCAGGTTGGATGGGGAGCAACGCTGCACAGCTATTTTCAGGTCTCTCTAGAGATGTTCGATCGGGTTCAAGTCCGGGCTCTGGCTGGGCCACTCAAGGACATTCAGAGACTTGTCCTGAAGCCACTCCTCCTGCGTTGTCTTAGCTGTGCGCTTATGGCCCTGAGTGCTCTGGAGCAGGTTTTCCTCAAGAATCTCTCTGTACTTTGCTCCATTCATCTTTCCCTCGATCCTGACTAGTCTCCCAGTCCCTGCCACTGAAAAACATGGTGCCAGGTTTCCTCCAGATGTGACGCTTGGCATTCAGGCCAAAGAGTTCAATCTTGGTTTCACCAGAACATAGAATCTTGTTTCTCATGGTCTGAGTCATTTAGGTGCCTTTTGCAAAATAAAAGCGAGCTGTCATGTGCCTTACTGAGAAGTGGCTTCCGTCTAGCGACTCTACCATAAAGGCCTGATTTGTGGAGTGCTGCAGAGATGGTTGTCCTTCTGGAAGATTCTCCCATCCTCACAGAGGAACTCTGTCAGAGTGAGCATGGGTTTCTTGGTCATCTCCCTGACCAAGGCCCTTCTCCCCCGATTGGTCAGTTTGGCTGGGCGGCTAGCTCTAGGAAAAGTCTTGGTGACAAACTTCTTCCATTTAAGAATGATGGAGGCCACTGTGTTCTTGGGGACCTTCAATGCTGCAGAATGTATTTGGTACACTTCCCCAGATCTGTGCTCCAACACAATCCTGTCTCGGGGCTCTACCAACAATTCCTTCGACCTCATGGCTTGGTTTTTACTCTGACATGCACTGTCAACTGTGGGACCTTAATATAGACAGGTGTGTACCTTTCCAAATCATGTCCAATCAATTGAATTTACCGCAGGTGGACTCCAATCAAGTTGTAGATACATCAAGGATGATCAATGGAAACAGGAGGCACCTGAACTCAATTTCGAGTCTGAATACTTATGTAAATAAGGTATTTCAGTTAAAAATATATAAATGAGAAAAAATGTCTAAAAACCTGTTTTTGCTTTGTCATCATGGGGTATTGTGTGTAGATTGAGACTTTTTATATTCTAAAATTGATAAGGCTGTAAAGTAACAAAATGTGTAAAAATATAAGTGGTCTGAATACTTTCCGAATGCACTGTACATTCTACATAGCAAACACACAGAGACATAACATTAAAACACAAACACACTCAGTAATAGTCATATACCAACACAACACAGTCTGCTTGCTAGGATGTGGGAAAACAAAATTAAAGAGGTAAGAGCATAGGAACATAAATACTGTACCATGACTAGAGATACAGAAGAACATGGTTGAATGAGACAACAAAAGACTAAACACAGTGATTTCTGTGGCTAGGACCTTAGTGATGTTCGACTTTAAAGCACAAACGGAAGTGAAACCTTTCAATTACATAGATAGAAACGCTGTGGTTACAGAAATGGATGCAGCCTACAGTACACAGGGGCCCTAAAGATAGATGTGTATAGCTGCGGCTTGGAGGAATAGATGAGTTGGGCGCAGCATGGCATAAATCACTTTGATTGTACCATGTTTTTCAGCTCGTCCAGTGATGGTGACTGAGGATAGGAACACTGGGGAACATGGGTGTAAAGTGGCAGCACAAGGTCAATTCGCTTCACCATAACGTATCAATAAAGTAAGACGGCATCTAAAGTCCCTGGCTCAGGAGAGAGGAAGGAGGGGGAGAGAGAGAAAGATACGGAGGGAAGAGTGAGGAGGAGTGAAATGGTCCCAATCCATAAGCTCCTTAATGTAACAGCATCATTCAGACTAACTGCTTCAGATTATGATTATTCATGGTGAATAATGACTAGGATGATGGCCTATAGTAAATGGATGGGCTGACTGACATTTATTTAGAAGGGGATATATTTTGCCCATTACTCATTGAACAGATATAGCTCTCCAGGAACCCCATTTGACATAAATGTACAGATGCTGCCATATTGTAGCATCATACGTAGTACTAATATACACAAACAGCATGCACTATGTATCTCTAGCAACACAGTGAGTGAATCAAACCAATGCACATTGGAACATTGTGATGATGTAGAGAAAGGACGAAGATGGAAAAGCTCTGACAAAACCTTGCATAAATAAGCCATGTAGTCCATGGTATTTGTGTTTCGAGGATAAACAATTTCGTTTGGGCAAAGGAAAGCAACATTTGCTCATTCATTTTATTATTTATTATAGACACGCTCGGGAACTTTGCCAAAGTATTTTTTTAAACCTCCCGCTTTGAGCTGTGTAGTTCATACATGCATAATCTATGAGCAGAATTACTGTCTTACCTCAATTAGCCACGAAATCCCTGGTTTGAAAGAAACTGTTTTCTGAAAGCTGTGCTGCACCATCTTCCCTACATTTTCCCCCATGTGGGCCAGCCCCCAAGCAAATCGAGTTCAACCAATGACTGACAGCTAGCAAGATGCACATGATGCACCCAGAGTGGAGCGAGAGAGGGAGCAATGATGTGGTGCACATATCTGCACGTGACATAGTATGCAATTTTCAGGGACCACTTTGAGCTTGTGAAGTTACAAAAGTACATACAGGAGAAACACTAAGTTTATTTGGCAGGGACAATATACAAGAAAACGCGTCTCAGAATATAAGAAGTGGCGCGTTGCACCAGAATTAGCTGACAGCTAATTTACATCTGCAGTCCCCGGGCATAAACGTATAAACCTTATGTACAGACAGATATTTTAAAAACAGAGATCAGGACACAGACACATTTCAACACAGAAAATCAACACATTTCACATTAGTGTTGCACGGTATACCAAAACGTCAGTACTTTTTTGATACTAGAACATGAAAAAAAACTTTTCTTTACTAGCATTGCAGCTGACACAGCGCAAACCACTTTGAGACGCAAGTGAGAGGAAACAGAAAATGCTGACAGCATGGCTTCTTCAAACGAAAACATCATACCTCCACACCCGCAGCTTGTTGCCAAAACTGGCTGCAGAAGCAAACTATGGGAATCCTTTGACTATAGAGAAGATGAGGGCCAGCCCACCAAAACAACTAAGCAAAAGGTGTTACAAAGCAATGTAAGTGAGGTTTACGACATAAAACGACATTAACTATTTTAACCATAACATTTGCATTGTAACGTTGTCATTATTGTACTAGCAAATAAATGTGAATTATTTTTGCGTGACAGTGACATGAACATATATTCAGCATGACATTTATGTGAGCATTATAATATTATTAGAACCCAAAAGTAATGCAAAATGCACTCATTACAGGACAACAATATGTAGACTACTTCACATTTGTCTAGGCTTGCTAGCAGTAGCCAGCCAGCAGCTCTGGGCGGAGTATTGTACCCTGGGAAGTGAAATGCACTCTGGGAATCGTAGTATGCTGTGTAAAATCCATTGTATTTCTATGGTGTATACTATTGCAATATAGAAACCTCACAAATGAGCTTCAAAGTGTTTTTTATGTGGTTTTGGTACTAAACTATTAATCTAATATATAACATGATTTAGCTGTAATGAATAATATGTCTAATGAATGTCATTTGACCAAATATTATGGCCATAACCCTGATATGTCTCAAATTACATTTTAAAACGGTTTACTGTAGATGTAATTCTAAAATTATTTTGTCTGCTCTGAGTCTCAAACAATTTATTATCACTATGGTTAAGTGATAATGCCAGAGAAGCCGGTGTTTGGAGGATATATTGGCACGGGTGTTGTTAGGCCCGAGCCAAAGTCGAGGGCCGGCAAACCTTGCCAATATATCCTTCGAGGGCATTAGCACTTTATACAACGGGTTAGCAACCTATTAAAATAATGATTTACATATTTTCATTAAAAATTGTATTTTGATTAATTTATTCATACCATTTCATTCTATAGCCCCGACACAAATCTAGGATTGCTACCGAAGAAGGCTGGTTGTTCGTTCTATTGGTTCGGTTGCCAGAGATGCGACCCAGTCGTTCAGTGTTTTGTTCTGGATCTATGGACGCGACCCAGTCGTTTGCATTTGTTTAAGCTGTTTTCTAATGACATGTATTTGGATACATAATTTCAATGATTTCACCTGGCATAGAAAATGTGCTCTCTCGTCAGGACACTCTTGTTCGAGAGCTAGCCAACAACACAGCTAACAATCACTCCAAACTGAAGCTGGAAAGACTTCAAACTAGCTGATTCATGATTTCGACTAGCTGAGAAAAGCTGCCTGCCTACCTGTCTGTCTCATCCTGACTCCCGACACGTTCATTACTATGGGACAGCTGAAGCCCGAATTTGAATATTGAAACAATGTTGCAAATACTGTCTGTCTCTGCGATAAGGTTTATAGAAATCTCCGCTGTTGAAAACTAAATGTTAGTCTAAAAGAAATGTGAGATAATGTCTAGATGGTTTTTATAGTGGAGATCAAGTTTATACATTTCCTGGCTGGGCTGATGAGACGGTGGATTGCGCAGCCAGATGGAACAGAGTAAAGGGGCACTTTAACATCATAGATTTAGCCGGTGGTAACTTGTGGAAAAGACAGCGGCTGGAATGCGGTTTTAACCAATCAGCATTCAGGATTAAACCCAACCGTTGTATCATTTTTCATAGGGAACACTTGAAGGTATTATTCTGTTATTTATTATGTTGTTATATTTTAGCAAGAAATTGAATATAGAATTTGTTATTTTATTTGTTCTACCAGTTATCAACATATTGTTCAATGTTAAAAAAAAACTAAAACCCTGTGACTTTAGCTAATACATTGTTGTTGTTTTTTTTGCAGTGGTATCGTTTCGGTGTGGAGTATCGGTTTGGAATTGAGTATTGTTTCAGTTTCGAGTATCATGATGCTAAACCTGGTAAGTCAAAAATCTGGTATCGTTACAACAGTATTAGAAACAACATTGATGTGGGACCTGATATTTGAAAAGCATCTACTGAAAAGAAAATTGCACATAGCCCAGGTTTAGCAACAAAGCCCACTACTTTCTCTTCCTCCCTCGACCTCCTCCTCCTCCTGTTTTCTTGAGGAGGGGAGTGAATGGAGCCACTCTGGGCTGAATCACATCCCTCGTCCCCCAGGCTGAGACAGACCTCCAGAACTAATCCACTCCACTCAGTCCACACAGTAATTAAAGCACTACCAGAGGGCTTCTAACCATGGAGGCTGCAGCTGAGAGAGAGATCAGGGTTAACACACTGGCACAATCACACAGGTAGGTGGGAGGTATACAAGAAGACAAGGATGCAGATTTCATATTTCATCTCAAAGCTTGAGAGGATACTCAAGCCATGCAAAGAAGTATCATTGAAAGACCACTATTATAAAAAGGTGAAAGTGAGGGTAAGACATAATCCAAATGGTATCTCAAGCACAATGCTCTCAGGATACACATTTAACCTTGTATTATGCTGGGTTACCATGGTAGACCTCTAGTACTATTTCATCCTATTAGTTGCAGCTGGGACGATAAACCAAAAAGTATTGACACCGACCATACCGATCACTTATCGCAGGAATTTCGCTGATATCATTCATTACGATAAGAAGCCTATACTAGAGTTTGAAATTAAATACATTTGCTAATATGGCCGATTGTTAACCAATAAGAGTCTAATCCCTGTGTAAGCCGCGGGATGGGAGGGGGGGGTGGTTCTACTAAGCTATATGGAATTGTTTTAAGAAGGTCATACCAATGATCATTTAGCTTTTTGATATTTTTTTTTTTTTAAACATCAAAAAATGTATTTGATGAAAAATAAATATTGGCCTTACTGCTTACAACCACATTGAATAACAGATTCACTACATAGATCAGATAGTCCCCCTCGAAAATTCGAAAAGGAAGTTTGTTCTGAAGTGTCTATTCTATATCTGATATAAGAAAGATCAGGAAACATTTATTTTTTTACATGTATTTAACCCTTTATTTTTGGCACTAAACAGTGTCCACATATGCTTCCATACATGTTTTCAACTAGTTCTGGGTGACCTTCAGACGAGTCTTTTCCTAGAGCAAAACAAACTACATGCATGTGTTCGTGAGAGTCTCATCTTTCCATAGAGGGGTCATAATAGTGTGTAGGCCAAACTGTTCGGACGCTACAGACGATTTTGTGAGAAGATCGGGATGTCACATGGTCTGACAAACACCCCCCTAGCTCTGTCACCTTTCACCGCTGATGCGGAAGTGTGACATAGATGTTTTCGGTGGATTGAGATGCACCCAATGCAAAAAAATCTGACATCTCTAAACTGACAGATTTTTATGGGGATTTTTGTATTGTACTAATTAGATTTCTGCAGGGACGCGGTTATCGACCTTAGGGTGCTTAATGGAACAACTGATAGCTACAACCATCAAACTTGTAGTAGTAGTTTACATGATAATAAATAAATAAAACTGTGGTGCAGATTAATGTTATTAACTTTTTTGTACTATTTATCGTTATCAGATCAATTCTGGTAACTTATCGCAATATGGATTTTGTCCATATCGCCCAGCTCTACTATTAATAATTAAAATCATCTGTTTAATAACCCAACAAATGTTATGAAATGAAAACATATCTGTAGGAAAGATCCAAACAAATAAGATAACAAGTGAATGAACAGTCTAAAGTCAGCTAAACCTCACTAGAACCCTGAAGCCCGATTTGTATTCAGACGCATGTATATCCTGGGGCTTAGGGGAGGGAGAAAACCTTGGTAATGAACTGGTTGATGCAGGGTTACACAGACAATTACGAAGTGAAACTGAGGCTTCCTACAGAGAAAAATCACCCATTTCTGAAACACAACAAAAGATAGCTTCCTCATCAGGGTCTCGAATCGTTAGAGAGCACGAAGATGTAAAGCACTAAAGCATATTGATTAAGAGAGGGTGACTGATTAAGAGAAGATCTTGATTAACGATGCAAATTGCATTCAGAGAACACAAATGTCTCTCTTTGGAAGAGATCAGGGGTTACATGGGGATTATGTAGCTGGTGGAACTATCCTTGAAATTGGTTGCTTTCCGTAGCCATTTTCTTTACTGAGATTCTCACTCTATGCGGCATCCCACACTAAAACACTGAACTTCTACCAACTCTGTCCCCGCAAATTAATCTCCTGGCCAGGACTATTTTGAGAAAAACATATTATATGCCCTTTCTCTCTCGCTCCTTTACCTTTCTGTTAGTGCTTTGACTGGTTGGCTGCCGCTGGCTCTAGAATATCCAATCTCAGGTCTGATAATATCATGATTACCCCATTCTGAAGGTCAGACTTTGGGACACCTTTTGCTCATCTCTTAATTTTTCAATGCATTTAGGTCTATTGCGTAACCTTCCCCGGCTGACTACTGAGGCACAGGGCTTGGAAATGGATTGCAGCAGGAGTCCAGGGTTGAACAATGCAACACGTTTCTTTGTCTCTCTTCAGCGAAGGCTGAGCTAGCTATATGAATGGAGGGCAGTTGAGTCGGAACATATCCTTAACTCTAAAACACAGACAATAGAGGCTGCTATACTATCTATTGGACTGAACCATTGACACATGGTTTGTTATCTAGACTGTAAACTCTCCTTCCAGACTCACATTAAGCATCTCCAATCCAAAATTAAATCTAGAATCGGCTTCCTATTTCGCAACAAAGCCTCCTTCACTCACGTTGCCAAACATCCCCTCGTAAAACTGACCATCCTACCGATCCTTGACTTCGGCGATGTCATTTACAAAATAGCCTCCAAACACTCTACTCAGCAAATTGGATGTAGTCTATCACAGTGCCATCCATTTTGTCACTAAAGCCCCATATACTACCCACCACCGCGACCTGTATGCTCTCGTTGGCTGGCCCTCGCTACATATCCGTCGCCAAACCCACTGGCTCCAGGTCATCTATAAGTCTTTGCTTGGTAAAGCCCCACCTTATCTCAGCTCACTCGTCACCATAGCAGCACCCACCCGTAGCACGTGCTCCAGCAGGTATATTTCACTGGTCATCCCCAAAGCCAACACCTCCTTTGGCCGCCTTTCCTTCCAGTTCTCTGCTGCCAATGACTGGAACAAATTGCAAAAATCACTGAAGTTGGAGACTTATATCTCCCTCACTAACTTTAAGCATCAGCTGTCAGAGCAGCTTACCAAATCACTGTACCTGTACACAGCACATCTGTAAATAACACACCCAACTACCTCATCCCCATATTGTTATTTTTTTTGCTCGTTTGCACACCAGTATTTCTACTTGCACATCATCATCTGCACATCTATCACTCCAGTGTTAATGCTAAATTGTAATTATTCCACCACTATGGCCTATTTAAATAAAGGTGAAATAAATCCAATTAAATCTACTGAGCAAAAGGGCCGCACAAAGATCCTGAACCCCACAAGTCACTGTAACGTTACCAGGAGAAGGTGGTATATAGTTCTCATGACAACATCCACTATTTCTGCTAACAGTTAGCTATCCTTCCAACAGCTCTTTACAGTACGCCACCCACTATAAAGGGGACGACCAACAATAAATGGAAAACATTGTATTGTACCATATATGTACCTTGGGTGGCTAGGTTGAATGGGCTAGCAGTAGATGTCATGTTGGAGGTGGTTTGAGGGATACAGAGCTATACCTTGTGTTGTGTGTGAAGGGAAGAGGAGATAAAGAGAAATGATGTGGCTCATCCACACTACCTGTATTCTATCAGCACACCACAGACTCTGTGTCCTGTGTGGAGAGAAGAAAGGCTCTCGAGGACAAGAGAGCCGGAGTGAGTCTGAGGGAAAATGGCATCCTGCTTATCAAAACGCCTGAAATCGTAATCCCTTTCCCTGGGTTTGGACATACTTATGAAAGCAGAGCTGCCTGACTTGGAGAGAAGCATGACGAGGTGTCTGAGGTTCTGTAGAGCAGAGCACACACACCAGACAGGCTGTTTAATCCAAGATCCCACTGAGCAAAAAATGGTTGAATCAACGTGGTTTCCACGTCATTTAAACAAACAAAAAATCTATGTGATGATGTGCCCAGTGGGATATTACTATATTTGTCAGATATTTTCAAATGTCATTTGATTGGGGATGCATGTCCTTCCACACACGCGACTTCTAAAGTTGTGGGTTAACAGTCAGTAAAGTGCTGATAGTTGAAGGCATCTGGTTAAGTTATATGAAACACATCTTGCCTAGCTCCCAGTCAGATAAAATCATATGAATGCGCGTAATACTGATATTAAATAGCGACATCGAACAAAGTATAAATGCAGGAGGAGAAGCCAAACCACCTGATTATCAACAGCCGGACCGCAAAGAGAAAATAATCACATATTGAAAGAATATGAGGGGAGTGGAAAAAGTAACTCAAGTAAGCAACAAAAGGAGAGCTCAAATCCCATGTTTCTCATAGTAAGGCAGAGGGTTCAGATTCCTTGAATATACAAAAAAATACATGTGAAAGAATGTTTGGACATCAAAACAAGCACATTCTGTTTGAAAGTGGATAGAAGTATGTGTTACGGCTCACAAAGCACAAGCTTCAGTTAAAGATGCACTTGTCCACAGAACTGATACACTTGAGTTGCTGTCACCTTGAAGACCACGTTTCCATTGTATTGTCCCTCCTGAACCTCCATGCAGTATACTTTTATTAGCTGCCTTGACTCCATTCCTTTAGAGAGAATCAAAAGCATCCCAAAACAACAGTGGTATTCATTTTAAATTGACATTGTACCTTTGCTTGACACATTAAGCCATAGAGCCATAACAGAAAACACAAATATGCACTCTACAAAACCCACCGTGCCCTTCTCACCCCTGCCGTGGTGGATGGTGATGAGCGAGGGGTGAAACTCATCACGGAAGTCTTTTTGAATATGTACCGACAGCGACTTTAAAAGCCACTATCCTGAAGAAACTGCAGTTCAAATCAATTTATTTTTTGGTCTGCCCCTGCTCCTGCCCACGTTCGTAGGTGTCTGTTCCAGCTCTTAGGCCGAGGTGATGGTTTACACTGCGATGCACAATCACCAGAATATCCCTTTTCATGGCCTTTCTGGCCACAGCAGGAATCTACATGGAATGAGCGCTATGCCTCTTTAGGCTCACTGCCATAATCTCTCCAACTCCTCCCCTACAGAGACAATCAGCTCCATAGCATGTGTTATTGCACTCTGTTAAACTTTAGGGCAACCAATAGATTTATGTGATGATAAACAATAAAGGTATTTTGTGTTACCATAAACCAATAAAAGCCTGTTTAACATATATGGAAATGGAAGCATGGCCAGCTGAGACATGGCAGCTAGAAGAGTGCTGGACTCACAAATTGACCACAACTAAGCCCAAAAGGATTGTATTTGAAAATAACATCACTTCATACCTTGATTACATTTAGACACGATGACATATCTCTATTTGTATTTGAGGGAATACTTGGGAACAGATTTCCTAAATATATATATTTTTTTGCTGAATTCCTAGTGATTTTATGGACTTTTTTTGACCAAACACTAAAATACTTACAAAAACTGGCCCTCTGTTGCCGATCCCTGCATTAAGGCCACAGATGTGAAAAGGCACTGAGGTGGGTGGCTAACAAGAAACAATTTGCATTTCTGCCATTAGGCAATGGTCTAAGATCTACCCACACACCCTCCAAACAGTCAATATGACAAATACTGTCTAACAGCTTTTCCTTCCCACCACCTTAAAGACTGGATGAATGGTGTGGGATTAGAACATGGAAATGGCTGAGGTTCACTGTGCATCTAACAGCATAGAACCCATTGTCAGGTTGCACCTGGCTAGTTGCTAAAACAGTATTCTGTGACGCTGGGCCTATTGCTGAGTGTCTTCCTCTCACAGGATGCAGTGGCTATACAACTTCAATTGTCCAGCAACCTTACCACTGTAGCACCTCAGCCCCTCCCTCTTCTCTGCCTCACCATTAAAGCTTCAGATGATGGTTCTGGGTTACACACACAGTATTGCTAGGATTAAAAAGTCTTCTTCCTTTTCTCCATGTTGCATTGTGTTGTGGAGAAAACAAACCCTCAGTCAGGCCAGATGCAGCACATTAATCATAGCAAGAGGTCTTAGCAAGCTCCTCCAGAAAATATTCCTCAGAGTGGCCAGTAGGACAGCACGACTCAAAGATTGATTTCCACAGAGCAAACTGAGTGAGAGGGTACGGAGGTAATATTGTATCGAAGCAATGGATGCTGTACAATAAAAGACCAAATCCAAATGATCTACCACTGAAATGGTGGATGATTTCTGCTGAAACTTGAAGGTGCAGACAGCAGTGTTTCTCAGAAACACACATACATACATACACACACAGGCCCACCATGTCGTACAACCTGTCCAAATGCATCAGATTCTGTCAACATTGTTTTTGGCGAGGGTCACTGAGGACACCTCAGCCAATTTCCAGGTCCCTTCAACCCTAAGCCTCCAGGCAAAGTAGCTCCCTATTGACTTAATGTGTCCTTCTAAATAACCTCCGCAATAATTAAATAGCTTTCGTTTAAAGCTGGTGACATGTCCCAACAACCATTAAAACAAGAGCTCCATTTCATCCTAGCAAATAACCTAAACTTTGCCTGCAGAAAAGATAAGTGTCTGGGGAGTGTCGGGCTCATCTTTCTCTAGTGTTAAACCACTGACTAGACCGCTCTGAACCACTATATTCATTTGGGGACATGTCCAAAAGCATTAAACATTTATGGCCATTTAGCTAGCTAGCTTGCTGTTGCTAGCTAATTTGTCCTGGGATTTAAATATTGGGTTGGTATTTTACCTGAAATGCACAAAGTCTTCTACTCCGATAATTAATCCACAGATAAAAGGGTACTTCTTTCGATGAGGTTTAACGGCAGTTGGAATCCAATATATGTTGCATTACCGCCACCTACTAGACTTGAAAAAACAAATACCCTACCATCACAATTTTTTTTTTTTTATTACACCACCCTGCTCCACTATTTAAATCTATTTAGTCCTACCTCAGGCCAACAACCTGAAAGGATGGGACATCACCACTTAACACACCCTGCAACTCTTCTGATGTCAAGTCTCGCACACCCAAATACCTCTCTGCAGTTGCCACCACAACCTCAATTTTCTGCGACTTAACGTTCCATCCCTGCAGTAGTTGATAACCATTGTTATAAATGCAAAAAAATCAAATGTACTGAAACATGTATCACTTGTTGGCCTATCCCTCTGTACTGGTACAGATCTACTACTCACCACTCCTCTCAGGATCCCTCCCCCTTGACCCATCTTACTCTACTTTCTTCACTGCCTCAGCATGTCAACTTCTGCACTACTCTAACCCTGGAAACCTCAACCTGCCTCTCTCTCACGGGACATTTCTGATCCCAAGCCCCATGAGCACCCCTACAATTAACACATACCACTACTTTCCCCAACGCTACACATTCCTTTGTCTCATGCCCTTCTACACACTTCTCACACCTAGGAACCTCCCTCCTAATCACTGCTGCCACATGCCCATAAGCTTGACACCTGTAACAACGTAATGTATTCGGCACAAAAGTTTGTGCAGGATAACTTATATATCCTAACATCACTTTGTCGGGCAAAAACTCAACATCAAAACTCAAAATTCAGACAATGACTCATCTGTTTCACCACTCTCGACACCCTGTCTGCGTTGCACCAAACGACGAGCATTACAAACACCGGGAATCTTCCCCTTCAGTTGGTCAACTTTTACATTTACTGCTACCCCAGTAATCTCTCCTTTCAATGGCGCCCTTCTCTTGACAGCGAAACAATTCACATTTCTTGCCCCCATTCGTTTAACGCTGAGAACCTTCTCCCTCTGACCAGCAGAAACACAATTATCACAAGACCACTTCTGGTTACCCTCACTGATTCCACAGTACCCAACTCTGTTTTCACCCACCCCGAAACCACAAATGGATCAGCCAAAAGGCAAGGGTCCACTTTTCCAAAAACTTCACTCCTACTGTAGCAGACTCATTTTTATCCTAACCAAGCCTCGGGCTCCGAGAACTTCACCACACCTACCACCTCCAATACTTCGACCACTTCCATTACACTTCCATTTCTCCTCGTCTTCAGCTCACTCTGCTTACACTTTCTACCATTCTTCTTTGACAAACCATCTCCCTTTTTTCCACCATTTTTAACCAACTCAAGCTCACCGTCTTCCTCCCTCTCTCTCTTAGACCTCCTCTGGCTCTCTTTATCCCTCCATTCCTCCTCCATATTCCAAGTATATGTCTCCTTATGATAATACTAATAATGATAAGGCAACCAACCTTAAGGTGCATTACCACCACCAACTGGACTGGAGTGTGGACTTCAGTTCATCTTTCAATCACCCACGTAGGTATATGCTCCTACAAACCAATGAGGAAATGGAAGAGGCGGGACTTGCAGCACGTCAAGCTTCACAAATAGAACCAAATTCTATTTTAGCGCCTGGCTACCAAGACGCTTGTTGACGCACGCGAGCAGTGTGGTGCAACGATTGAATAACAAGTATGTGTACATTTATTTTGCAGCGCTCGCACACGCAAGTGGTGTGGTCAGCATGTAAGGTCACTTTTAGGAGTTAAAACCCTGCCCTTATCCCTAAGCCCTGCTGAGTTCCCAAAGTTCTTAAATGTACTACACCTAACCAGGATGTTTTAATTTAATCAATATGAAATTTACAATTCTAAGATGAATATGCAATACAAGCAACTAGAATGGTCAAATAGCAAGAATGAGAAAAGAATCTGCCAGTGAGGTTTGTTTTTGCAATTTTAGAAGTGACTTCAAGACAAAAAGATGAGCCATTCTGAAAGAAAATCATTTTTTGGAGAGGAACCTCACAATAGATGTGATGAGCTGAAAATAAACGGAGCACATGAAAGGAGAATTGAATTCCTCTGAAAAATAAAGAGAATAAAATGCAAAATGTACAGGGAATACAATAAAAGCGGTGAGTTTCCAGCAGTAAACACACACAGCAGGAGATAGATGGGTGATTTAAATGAGCCTGCTTTGGTAAGTCTGATGCTTAAGTGATCATTTAGGAAAGGATAAATTCATTGTTTTCAATGTGAACACTTATGTTTGCTTGGAAATTCTGTTCATGTGTTAAGAATGAATAGATTTGTATATTGCAAACCTCTTATCAAATCAGAAACAGTTATCTTTAGGGCCAGGATGATACCAGTATCGTGATATTTTTTTCCATGACAAAAATGAAAACACGAAGCAGACCAAACTCTTTGGTCCTTTAAAAACCTGCTGTATGTTAAAAATGGTGTGCTATATCTTGGAAAATAAATAGATGTGACTCTGGATGCAAAATAATGATGTCTGTTTGCAACATTACGGCTGTTTTCCTAAAGAAGATACATCTGCTTTATGATTTATGATTTTCCTTGACACAATACTAACGAGTATTCCCATGCTGGTATAGTCCCGGCCCTAGTTATCATGCAGACTCAAACCACAGTGTACATTCCAACCAACTTTAGCTGCATCAACACATGTATGCTTGTTCTGCTTGTTTCACCAGAGCTGCATGTTATACCACAGAGTGTACCTTCTTACGTCATGATGGAATGCTGCATATATCTCCCCCCCCCCCCCCCCACACACACACACACACACACACACACACTCGCACACACACACACACTCTCTGGTTGGGATCTACTGTAGCTACGAAGAAGAGGGGGACACACAGTCAATAAATGAGATCCAGCGCTACCACAGTGCTTACCTTTGAGAATGCTCTGGCCTCGCAGTAGATCCCTAGAGACAAACACTGTGTAGAAGCTCTCGGAAAAGCCTGGTCTGCATGGGGGTTTAGGTGGTTGGTCTGCCTTGGTCACCTGGGGAGAAAACAAGACAGCCTATAAGCATTGGAAAATGTACTTGTGGCCAGAGGGTCACAGGCTGATCTGGCAGGTGTTGAGACTGATATTGAACCTTCGGACAGATTAGAGACTGGTAGAGTTGGGCGGTATACCGTATCCCTGGGTATTTCAAGATTTTCCAATAATGTCAATACCATTTTTTAATATACATTTGAATATGTGTACTTGTTAAATAAATACCTGCAGTCAACTTGTGCATTAGGTAATAGATAAAGCAGATCGCGTTCATTATCTAGGCCAGCGATGACGCCTCTCATTGAGTAACTCAAATTGAAGGCCGACCGGGGTACTGCACGCTGCCATTAGCAACCAAATTATCCTTATGTGAGCGATTTAAAAAATAATCGGTTCAAGGACATACATCTGGTGTATTTGGAACAACTATCGTCACCATGATTGTCTTTTAAACATTTTCTTATTTACACGAATATTGACATTTTTCCATTCACTATAATTTGGGATGCCTGCAGTGCCGCGGGCAGCCTTGAACTTCGAGGCTTCATTCGTTCTCCCCTGGCTTCATGAGATGAGCCACCCCTCCAGCGCAACTTATGTGAGGTGATCAAGTAGTGAAATTCACTACTAATGTTTGCCAGCTATATATTTTGTAACAATTAAGTTAACTATCTAAGATGTGCCAAATAAATTCTCTCCAGCTTGGTTTTGATAACTTGCTAACGTTAGCTAAGTGGCTAACGTTAGCTTGCTAGATCAAGCTTCTTGGTAACAGCAGCAGAGACAATCCCCTCCTGGATTAAGATACCTGATGTCTAATATTTGTTTTGTACGTTCTGCAAACTGCATTTTGAGATACTTGCATAACTTTGAGCTGGGTTGTCCGTTTTAGAAATAAAATGTTTGAATGTGCTTGTTAGCATTTACCTAGCATCCGCTATGGAGATTCCTTAGTACTTGTTAGAATTGTGTAAGCATTCTGGTAAGAGACGTTTAAAAAAAAAATTTTTTAAAAACCTTGTGACCCTTGTGTGCACTGCCGGTAATACAGTATATCCCGGGATGGCAGAGTAGGTAGGTATAGAAATCTGGATACCGCCCAACTGGTGTTGCTGATTCGCTTCAGTCCATAGCTTGCTGTTTAAATGCCAACATTTGAAAGTGAATCATCAATACCAGATACACCAGCTGGTTCATTGGACATCTTTTTTTTAATTTTTTTATTTTATATTTATTTGTCCATTGTAAACTACCTTAAACCTTAATGCATTTATGGGGAAGGAGGAGAGAGGGGAAGAGTAGGCCTAATCCATGTGTATATATGATGATGATGATGATGGGCAACATAAATATGCATATTAGATCATAGACCTACTGAGGTCATGTGCATAGTCTCAATGCAGTAAGCGTATAGTAAAAAGAGAGACAACCTATACAAAATGTCTAACTTATTGTTACAATTATCAGTATTGAGTCTGCAGTTTTCTACTCTCTTATCCTTCTTCACTCTACTTTGCTGCAGCAAAGGTGCTATCCAGGAGACAAATGTATATCTTTCAGGCATGAGTAGGCTATAAAAAAAAATCTAAACTGGCCGTCATTTCAGATAAGTTTTAAAATGTAAATGCAATCAAATTATACGAATAGTGAATTTGATATTATATCGAGAGATAGGCTATAATATGCTATAACGAGCAATGGGCTAGCGCTGATCTAATCAAAGGAAATGTGACAGTCCATATTGTAAACGTGCATGAAGTTCGTAGCCTCGTATAGCCTTTATAATTTATGAAACCAAAGGCTTCGGCATCCTCTGCAATGATATATAACACATGCAGTTCATTCAGTAGACTAAAGTAACCTAAATTAGTAAAAAAAAAAAAAAAAAGGCGCTCAAAATGAAAAGCCGATTGGTTTATTCAGGCACCTGTCATTCAATACGGATGAAGCTTTTCGTGACCAAACCCGAAATGACTGCTGCCTACAAAATCATCGTTTCAAAGTATCATGACATTATACGTAATTTAAACGCATCATGTTCCCTATTGCGCAAAATTCTACTGCAAGGAAAAGTCGCTCATCGCCACAATTCAGCACCACAGCACCACACACACGCGCTGCAAAGCTCGTGTATGCCAAACGGGCACAGCAGTGCAGTAGACTACTTCTAACGGATTTCGAAAATAAATAAATATCTTACCCAAGATGTGTCCACAAGTAAGGTGCACGTCAGTATAAGAACGGAGCCTAAATTCATTTTTGCCAGAGCGCTGTAAAATCAAGGGACAGAGATTGGCCCGACTCGCCTTCTTCGAATAAATTGTATAATTCCCGGAGCTCTCTTCTTGGATGCAGTTCTGAGCGCAATAAGAAGCTCTGTGAGAAATTGTCCCGACTTGTCTAGAGCAAAACTGCCGGTGAGGAGAGCGATGCCGATGCTGCTCTGTACGGAGGAGCCGCTCGCTTATTGGTTGGAAACGTCACTACAACCCATCCTACCCGAACAGAATGAACCGTGGTCTAATGTGACGGTAAAACAGGTATCAACTAGATTCAGCCGCGGGCCGATTTTTTTCTTGAGTGGTGGAACATAATTACAAATCATTTGTGGACTGCAAATTGACCGCAAGAAGCCCAAACATATATACTGTTTGACTAAAACATAAACATCCCAAACCTAGCTTACAATTTGTTAAATGATTTGTATATGATCACGTGTTCCTCTACTACGCATGGGAATAATTTTTTTTGCTCAGATAACATTTGGGGGGGTGCAAATAAAACCATGACCACAGGCTGACAGTTGGGGAACACTTTACATTTTCTCCTCTGATGTATTATAACTTGTACATGTGTACAAGGAAGACACTCAACGAGAAATAGGCCTACCGTGTAATAAAGAATAGAGTAGCCCATAAGGCTATGTATTAATTATTTTCTTTATGGAGTAATATTCTTGCTTGAAACTTCTTGGTTTGAGTGAATCCATCAACCCTTATGCTTATGTGTCCATTACCAGGTGGGAGTCTATTTCACACCACAGTTACCTGCTCTTCTCTTGATATAAGGTGAAATAGAGTGAGACCCACATTTATAAACAATTTTGTCATGACATTGTTTATTTTTTACACCTAGACCAAACCACTGCAGTTGGCTATGGAATTGAACATTGAAATAATAATAATCGTATTATCATAGTCTCAAAACAACAGTATGTTGTACAGCACTTTGTGGCATCAGCTGATGTAAGAAGGGCTGTATAAATACATTTGGTGTAGACTCTGGTGTAGACTTTACAGTGAAACGCTTGCTTACAAACCTTTCCCAAAGATGCAGAGTTTAAAAATAATACGAAATGTAATAGTAACTCACACAAGGAATAAAATAAAATACACAGGAATGGAGCTATATACAGGAAGTACCAGTACCAGATCACTGTGGAGCTATATACAGGGAGTACCAGTACCAGATCACTGTGGAGCTATATACAGGGAGTACCAGTACCAGATCAATGTGGAGCTATATACAGGGAGTACCAGTACCAGATCAATGTGGAGCTATATACAGGGAGTACCAGTACCAGATCTATGTGGAGCTATATACAGGGAGTACCAGTACCAGATCAATGTGGAGCTATATACAGGGAGTACCAGTACCAGATCAATGTGGAGCTATATACAGGGAGTACCAGATCAATGTGGAGCTATATGCAGGAAGTACCAGATCAATGTGGAGCTATATACAGGAGTACCAGATCAATGTGGAGCTATATACAGAGAGTACCAGTACCAGATCAATGTGGAGCTATATACAGGGAGAACTAATACCAGATCAATGTGGAGCTATATACAGAGAGTACCAGTACCAGATCAATGTGGAGCTATATACAGGGAGTACCAGATCAATGTGGAGCTATATACAGGGAGGACCAGTACCAGATCAATGTGGAGCTCTATACAGGGAGTACCAGTACCAGATCAATGTGGAGCTATATACAGGGAGTACCAGTACCAGATCAATGTGGAGCTCTATACAGGGAGGACCAGTACCAGATCAATGTGGAGCTCTATACAGGGAGTACCAGTACCAGATCAATGTGGAGCTATATACAGAGAGTACCAGTACCAGATCAATGTGGAGTTATATACAGGGAGTACCAGATCAATGTGGAGCTATATACAGGGAGTACCAGATCAATGTGGAGCTATATACAGGAAGTACCAGATCAATGTGGAGCTATATACAGGAGTACCAGATCAATGTGGAGCTATATACAGTGAGTACCAGTACCAGATCAATGTGGAGCTATATACAGGGAGAACTAATACCAGATCAATGTGGAGCTATATACAGGAAGTACCAGTACCAGATCAATGTGGAGCTATATACAGGGAGTACCAGTACCAGATCAATGTGGAGCTATATACAGGGAGTACCAGTACCAGATCAATGTGGAGCTATATACAGGGAGAACTAATACCAGATCAATGTGGAGCTATATACAGGAAGTACCAGTACCAGATAAATGTGGAGCTATATACAGGGAGTACCAGTACCAGATCAATGTGGAGCTCTATACAGGGAGGACCAGTACCAGATCAATGTGGAGCTCTATACAGGGAGTACCAGTACCAGATCAATGTGGAGCTATATACAGAGAGTACCAGTACCAGATCAATGTGGAGCTATATACAGGGAGTACCAGTACCAGATCAATGTGGAGCTATATACAGGGAGAACTAATACCAGATCAATGTGGAGCTATATACAGGAAGTACCAGTACCAGATCAATGTGGAGCTAAATACAGGGAGTACCAGTACCAGATCAATGTGGAGCTATATACAGGGAGTACCAGTACCAGATCAATGTGGAGCTATATACAGGGAGTACCAGTACCAGATCAATGTGGAGCTATATACAGGAAGTACCAGTACCAGATCAATGTGGAGCTATATACAGGGAGTACCAGTACCAGATCAATGTGGAGCTATATACAGGGTGTACCAGATCAATGTGGAGCTATATACAGGAGTACCAGATCAATGTGAAGCTATTTACAGGGAGTACCAGTACCAGATCAATGTGGAGCTCTATACAGGGAGTACCAGTACCAGATCAATGTGGAGCTATATACAGGGAGTACCAGTACAAGATCCATGTGGAGCTATATGCAGGGAGTACCAGTACCAGATCAATGTGGAGCTATATACAGGGAGTACCAGTACCAGATCAATGTGGAGCTATTTACAGGGAGTACCAGTACCAGATCAATGTGGAGCTATTTACAGGGAGTACCAGTACCAGATCAATGTGGAGCTATATACAGGGAGAACTAATACCAGATCAATGTGCATAGGTACGAGGTACTTGAGGTAGATATGTACATGAATGCTGGGTAAAGTGACTAGGCATCAGGATAGATAATAATAATAATAATCATAATAAGAGTAAAATAAGGAACAGAGTACCAGCAGCAAATTATGTGTGCTTGTGTGTCTGTATGTTTGTGTTGTGTCGATATTCGTGTGTGTTTTCTATGTGCGTATGTACAGTGCATTCGGAAAGTATTCAGTTGTGGCATATCAAGTAGCTGATTAAACAGCACGATCATTACACAGGTGCACCTTGTGCTGGGAACAATAAAAGGCCTCTCTAAAATGTGCCGTTTTGTGACACAATACAATGCCACAGATGTCTGCAGGAATGTCCACCAGAGCTGTTGCCAGAGAATTTAATGTTACTTTCTCTACCATAAGCCGCCTCCAATGTCGTTTTTGAGAATTTGGCAGTACGTCCAACCGGCCTCACAACCGCAGATCACGTGTTACCACGCCAGCCCAGGACCTCCACATCTGGCTTCTTCACCTGTGGGATTTTCTGAGACCAGCCACCCGGACAGCTGATGAAACTGTGGGTTTGCACAACCGAATAATTTCTGCACAAACTGTCTCAGGGAAGCTCATCTGCGTGCACATTGTCTCACCAGGGTCTTGACCTGACTGTAGTTCGGAGTCAAAACCAACTTCAGTGGGCAAATGCCCACCTTCGTTGGCCACTGGCATGATGGAGAATTGTGCTCTTCACGGATGAATCACGGTTTCAACTGTACCCGGGCAGATGGCAGACAGAGTGTATAGCGTCGTGTGGGTGAGCGGTTTGCTGATGTCAACGTTGTGAACAGAGTGCCCCATGGTGGCGGTGAGGATATGGTATGGGCAGGCATAAACTACGTACAACAAACACAATTGCATTTTATCGATGGCAATTTGATACGGACTAGTTTTCTGATCCACGCCCCTACTTTTTTTTGTGACCAACAAATGTATATCAGTATTCTATAGATTAGGGCCTAATGAATTTATTTCACTTGACTGATTTCCTTATATGAACTGTAACACAGTAAAGTCTTTGAAATTGTTGCATGTTGCGTTTATATTTTTGTTCAATGTAGTGTTTGAATGTGTGAGGGATTTGTGTGGGAATGACAGTGCAGTGTGTGTGAGTGAGTGTGTACTGTATTATGGTGTGTATATAAAGTCTAGTGAGTGTGTACTGTATTATGGTGTGTATATAAAGTCTAGTGAGTGTGTACTGTATTATGGTGTGTATATAAAGTCTAGTGAGTGTGTACTGTATTATGGTGTGTATATAAAGTCTAGTGAGTGTGTACTGTGTTATGGTGTGTATATAAAGTCTTGTGAGTGTGTACTGTATTATGGTGTGTATATAAAGTCTAGTGAGTGTGCGTAGAGTCAGTGCAGATAGTTTGGTTACCATTAATTGGCTATTTAGCAGTGTTGGCTAATTAGCAGTCTTATGGCTTGGGGTAGAAGCTGTCTCGGAGCCTGTTGGTCCGTGAGCCAATGCTCCGATACCGTTTGCCGGACGGCAGCAGAGTGAACAGTTTATGGTTTGGGTGGCTGGAGTCTTGGGCAATTTTTCAAGCCTTCCTCTGACACCACCTGATATAGAGTTTCTGGATGGCAGGGAGCTTGGCCCCAGTGCAGTGGTGGTGCGTGGGTAAAATCACCAGGGAAGCCAAGCCAAGAAAGAAAAGCCATATGACAACCTATGTGTCGTGATATTTGCATTGTTTGCTTTATAACCTGTTAGTTCATATGCCTTGTCCGGTGGAGTCCACAAAGCACATTGCATGTAACAAACAGTTACATGACCTACAGCATGGTCAGTCAAGTTAATGTTTCCAACATTTTTTAACTACTAAACAACTATTGATTTAGAACACCGGAGATTTACAGCAAGTCGCAAAGGAAACAGGAGCTGGCTCCACTATTCCAGAACCATTTCAACTTCAACATCATAAATTCGCCTATTCTTAGTCTAATACAGTGACAACTAAAAGATTCCAAAAATTATTTAGTCCCGTCAACATAAGCTAAATATCATGTGGGGGTCTATAGTACTGATTTCTCTATGTGTGTGTGTGTGTTTGTCTGTGCACATGTGCAAGTAAAAAAAAAAAAAAAACATGTTGACTCATGCTAATTGTAGAGAAACGCAAATACCATCCTCCTCTATTTCATGTTGCCGAAACGGTCTATGACTCTGTCATACAGTAAACACTTTTAGTTTTTGTTGTCCTAGGCTACCTGGCTAAAATACTTGCTCGCTAGCCTAACTTCCTTCCGTGGGAAATAATTTGCAAACTAGTTAACATTAGCATACTACATCTAGCTACATATTGAACTTCTATCCTCTCAGGCCAGAGGCACAATGTATGAATTTATGGTTGGATCACAATAGCAGTTATAGTCATTGGCCAGTATGGAGAATTAAGTCCAAATCCCTATCTCCATCCATGGCTAATTTAGGAAAGGGACAATTTTAGCTAGCTAGCTACCGGAGGAAAACAACACAACGAGATGCAACAATTCATGTTTTTTTCTGTCAATGACGTTGGGCTTGATGAGATGTGATTTGTGTGAAGCCATATCCAAACTGGCTTCCCTTGACACTTTTTTTTGGTACACCAGGACCTTTCACAGTTGAGCTCACTCAGTTTAGCTCAATGCTGATTGACCACTGGCTTCCCTTGCATTCAATGCTACGGGCGGCAACAATATCATACTAATTTTGACCACACAGCATCAGATAGATGGGCTACAGAGACAGAGAAGCTCTGTTTCGCCCGCTCCAATGCTTTCTCCGGTGAGATACATTCAGCCTCTTGAGAATTGAAGGAAGATTTTGAAACACAGAGACGAAAGATAAATAACAAAAATAATATTTGTATTTTTTATTGATACATTTTCTTTGGGAAGCAAGGCTTCCCTTGGCATCCATGAATCCACACTACTGCCCCAGTGATATACTGGGCTGTCTGCACCACCCTTTGTAGTGTTTTGTGGTCAAGGGCGGTGCAATTGACATACCAAGCGGTGATGCAACCAGTCAAGATGCTCTCGATGGTGCAGCTGTAAAACTTTTTGAGGATCTTTTCAGCCTCCTGAAGGGGGAAGAGGTGCTGCCGTGACCTCTTCACGATGGTATGGGTTATGTTAAGTCCTTATTGATGTGGACAGGGGATGGGGGCATGCTCTCCCCTCTTTCTTCTATTGTCCACGATCAGCTCCTTGTTCTTACTAACGTTGAGGGAGAGGTTGTTGTCCTAGCACCATACTGCTAAGTCTCTGACTTCCTCCCTGAACGCTGACTCATCGCCGTTGTTGATCAGGCCTACCACCGTCGTGTCGTCAGAAAACTTGATGATGGTGTTCATGTCATGTAGTCGTGGGTGAACAGGTAGTATAGGAGGGGACTAAGTACACACCGCTGAGCGTCCCCCGTGTTGAGGGTCAGCATGGCGGAGGTGTCGATGCCTACCCTCACCACCTGTGGCAGACCTGTCAGGAAGTCCAGGATGCAGTTGCAGAGAGAGGGGTTTAGTCACAGGTTCCCTAGATGGTGATGATCTTGGAGGTGACTACGGTGTTGAATTCTGAGCTGTAGTCTATGAACAGCATTCTCACAGTTATTTTCCCTCTTGCCCAGTAATCTGTAAACTGTATTTCCATATACATGCCAATTTACAAGGCTAATGCCATTTCTGTAAGAACTATTGAATCACAAATGGTTCATTCTCTGTCTGTCTGTCTGTCTGTCTGTCTGTCTGTCTGTCTGTCTGTCTGTCTGTCTGTCTGTCTGTCTGTCTGTCTGTCTGTCTGTCTGTCTGTCTGTCTGTCTGTCTGTCTGTCTGTCTGTCTGTCTGTCTGTCTGTCTGTCTGTCTGTCTGTCTGTCTGTCTGTCTGTCTTATCAGATATGGTGTTGTGATTGCTGTAGAGTAAGATGTTGATACCAATTATAAACTGGGTGGTTCGAGCCTTGAATGCTGATTGGCTGACAGCCGTGGAATATCAGATCATATACCATGGGTATGACAAAACATTTATTTTTACTGCTCTAATTACATTGGTAACCAGTTTATAATAGCAATAAGGCACCTCGGGGGTTTGTGATATATGGCCAATATACCACGGCTAAGGGCTGTGTCCAGGCACTCCACGCTGCGTCGTGCATAAGAACAGCCCTTCTTAGCCCTGGTATATTGGCCATATACCACACCCCCTCAGCCTTATTGCTTAAATATAACACACCTGTACAATCTGTCTCAAAATAAACAACTAGACTAAGAATTTAGATCTGTAAGAAGTAGACAATGCTGCCGTCTATCCTTCATAGTGTTATTGAGACTCATAACATACTGTAACACTGGAGACTATAGAAGGTGTTGCTAAATTGAGCCTTAGCTTGGTCTACATTTTAATAATGCTGACATTTCATAAAGCCTATGAGGGTTCCTGGATTTCCATATCTAAGAGGTCATGACAATTTAATCCCATCAAAAGGAATATGACACTGCACCTGCGTCAATCATTGCAGCTCAGTTTCTGGCCCTGACACAGCCATTAACTTTGTTTCTTTATTTATGTTTTCATCAATGAGCATCCCAAAATTTGTCAAAAATGTCCTGATAATCTGTATGTAATGATAATCTGCTGTTTGCATAGCTAGTAATACTGAAGTTGTACTGTAGTAGCCTACATTGCACCTGGTCTTTATGTTACAAGAAACACAAGTTAAACCATATGTTTATGGCTGACCAGTGGAAGGGGGTTTTGGGCACATATCTTATTCCATGTTACCACAGGGCATTATGACTTGTGTTTTCATTACTCCCAGCCAGGCCTAGCAGGAAGGCTGCTCAATAACCATTGAAGGACTTAAAATCCACTGGCTTGTTCTTTAAACAATGTTTTTAATAATTCACTTCATAGCTTCTATCCTGCTTCCACTTCCTGGACAGAACAGGTCTGTTGACAGGAAACACGACTTTGTATGAATAGAGAATGCAAACCTCTCGTTTTATGTTACTTCAGATCTCCAGATAGACCCCAATTTGACGAGGTATCTACCGTAGCCTTTGGAGCACTTGAATTGAAGGGTTGGCTACCTTTGGATCACTTTTGTAGGCTCTAATTTCCTAGATTGTCACCACCGTCTTGAACAGTGGAGGCTGGTGGGAGTAGCTATAGGAGGACGGGCTCATTGTAATGTCTGGAATGGAATGAATGGAACGGAGTCAAGCAAGTGGTTTCTATATCTATGCTCTGTTTGATGCAGTTTCATTTATTATATTCCAGCCTTTACAATGAGCTCGTCCTCCTATAGCTCCTCTCACCAGCTCCCACTGGTCTGGAACAGCGTGTCGCGGGTCTGACATTCTCAGTGTTATGGAACCTCAGTGCACCACCTCCCTGTCAGGCCCTCTGCTGTGCCCATTATGATTTAATGGCTCTAACACAGGCCTACAGAGCTGCCAGTCTCATCCCACAGAACAAACACAATGCTATTCATGAAAAATATTGTTTTGCTGAATTACTACCCCAAAGCAGAGGCTGACTGATTCTCTGCTCAGTAAATTCCATGGCTCTGAGGTACTCTGCCAGTTTTGGAATGCAAGTAAATAATTCCACTCACTATAGAGCATTTGCCTAATAAAAATACCATCTGGGCACTTGAAGTGAATTGGTTTAAGGCCATGCTGAATTATTAAACAAATCTCACCAAATGGGTCCCAGTTCTCTTTTTAAAGGGGGAAATAAGTTACGAGCACCATACCATAGACTCTACAGACTGCTGCTGTCTCAAACAAATTTGATTCTCCAATTGTTTTTCCTAAATTGTTTCTCTGCTGAGCCTGTTCTAATACAACGAGTTGGACACACAATTTCTCCCCTTACACTCTGAGAATTAACTTAAAGCTTACATTTTTCTAATGACATCAGTGTGACTCCAATAGAATGAAGTGTTATGGAACAACACTTTTCAGTTTGTCATATTAGATCACTTCTCTTGATCCCTTCCTGAGTAGTAACACTGTCATTACTGTTGTATTTACATGTTGTTACATAGTCGTTGAGTAGTTGCATTATTGCACAGTAATGGAGCTTAACTGTATTACATGAGGAATGTCAAGTTAGCAATAACACACAAATAATGGATTGAGATCTTTTGTCACGAATAGTCTGATTATCCAGTGGTGAGTGATAAACAAAAATAAGCAAAACACATTCCCTTTAAATTGAAAATAAATATACTATGAACAAAGCAATTTCACCCATGATCTGATTCTTTAATCTAACACTGACTAGATAATGTGCTATATCATTGTGCACTGTTCCGATATGCTTGGCAGACACAGTGTCAGAAAGTATTCACACCCCTTGACTTTTTCCTCATTTTGTTGTGTTACAAAGAGGGATTAAACATTTATTTAATTGTAAAAAAAAAATTAGACAATCTACACAAATAAAATACACAAGTATTCAACCCCCTGAGTCAATACATGTTAGAATCAGCTTTGGCAGCAATTACAGATGTGAGTCTTTCTGGGTAAGTCTCTTTGCAGACCTGGAATGTACAATATTTGCACATTATTATAAAAAAAAATCTTTAAGCTCTGTCAAGTTGGTTGTTGATCATTGCTAAGACAGCCCTTTCGAAGTCTTGCCATAGATTTTCAAGCTGATTTATTAAGTCCAAACTATAACTAGGCCACTCAGGAACATTCAATGTAATCTTGGTAAGCAACTCCAGTGTATATTTGGCCTTGTGTTTTAGGTTATTGTCCTCCTTAAAGGTACATTTTTCTCCCAGTGTCTGTAGGAAAGAAGACAACCAGGTTTTCCTCTAGGATTTTGCCTGTGTTTAGCTTTATTCCTTTTCTTTTATCCTAAAAAACTCCCAAGTTCTTGCCGATGACAAGCATGCCCATAACATGATGCCGTCACCACCATGCTTGAAAATATGAAGAGTGATACTTATTGATGTATTGTGTTGGATTAGCCCCAAACATTCTGCTTTTTATTCAGGACATAAAGTTAATTTCTTTGCCACATTTTTTGCAGTTTTACTTTAGTTCCTTATTGCAACAGGATGCATGTTTTTGAAATATTTATATTTTGAATAGGCTACCTTTTTTTGTGAGGCATTGGAAAAATTCCCTGGTCTTCGTTGTTGAATCTGTGTTTGAAATTCACTGCTCGACTGAGGGACCTTACAGATAATTGTATGTGTGGTGTACAGAGATGAGGTAGTCATTAAAAATGAATGTTAAACACTATTATTGCACACATAGTGAGTCTATGCAACTTATTATGTGACTTGTTAAGCACATTTTTACTCCTGAAATGATTTAGGCTTGCCATAACAAAAGGGTTGAATACTTATTGAATCAAGACATTTCAGCTTTTCATTTTCAATGAATTAGTAAAAATGTCTTAAAACATATTGGGGTTATGTGTAGGTCAGTGACACAAAATCTCAAGGGGTGTAAATACTTTCTAAAGGTGCTGTATTTCAACACAACAGAGCAATCCTTTCTGTGCACAAGGCTGTCTTCTACACCCAAACAGCCAGAAGAAATCATTAGTTAATAGGTCAGTAGGGGATGAGGACCAAGAGCCGCCTGTATCTCCCTTACCTTTTGACTGCACTTTCAATATACAAGGATTGCATGATAGGCGTATAGAGCCCCTGACTGTGATGGATGACTGTGGATGTCGTTTTATTTTCATTTGAACTGCAACGTCAGGATTTACTCTGCTTAATTAACCTCTCTGTCTGTTTCCACTTCACCTCGTGTCCAAGTCACATGGAGGAAATGACTAGCGTGGCTACGGAGCCAATGTATTTCACAAAAATGCACTGTATTGTCTACGGCTGGCAAATGTCACTGGAATTGACACTTGTTTAATAGAGGTCCCTTGAGAGGATGTTGGGTATATGAGTGTGCATGTACTCATTCCATTTATGCAGACTTTGATGAAAATAAATTAATATGTTTCTTGTGATGGTCATTTTGTTATTTGGGAGTGCTGAGAAGCCTTACAGCAGCTTTAAAGGGATACTTCCACGGAGACAGATAAACTCATGGGAACCATTTTTATGTCTCTGCATCCAGTATGAAGGAAGTTAGAGGTAGTTTCACTAGCATTGACTAGAAGTCTAAGGTATTTCTAGCAAGCAATTGCGCTAACGCTAGTGAGCAACTTCCTTCAAACAGCAAGCAGAGACATTAAAATGGTTCATCTGAATCTGGGGAAGTAGATAAAGGGCTTCATTGTCAAAATCCTGAAATATCCCTTTAAGTCTGGCACGCATGCACCGGATGTGGATCTAGCGTTCGTCTGCCGAACGTTTAGCGCTCTGTGTTTTAGGGACCAACCGCTGTAGACGTCTGACCATATTTCACACTCTTCTACATTCTAAAGAATGTTATGTTCCTTCAAGTTTTTATAAAAAAGGAGGCAGGCTACTAATTGTACTGATTGTGCAATTTATGTGTGAATTATATGAATTCCTAGTTGTTTAAAAAAAAATGCAAACCCAGCATTTACATGACTGCATTGTGTACTCTCATATGGGGCCATATTAATTAATAAAATATGTAATCTTGAGGGGGGTTCACTTCAATAAAGGCAGCCTCACAACTTCTCTCTGTCTCTACAAAAATGCAATATCGCACAAAACGGCAGTGTGAATAATTCAGAGGCAGAATGCATAAATAGTGGATTAGACTTGATTTAATTATGTCTGTGCGAATGCAGAGTGTGGCATTATACAAACAAACGCAGGCAACCGAAATGAAACGACTCTGTGCCCAACTTGTCTGACAGAGGAGCGAAGAGCAGGACTCTGTAGAGATCATACACTACTCACAGGACCACCACCTTACCCAGGGCCCCGTGGCTGGTACTGAAATTGAGTTTTATAATATAATGTTGCATTGTAATGTTATTAGAAAAGGTTGGAGGGTCAGGGATGTATGGCGTAGGCATACAGTATCTAACACCAAGCTCCAACCTGATGACTGACCTTAGCCTTACTGATGGTTGTTGCTTTGTAAAAGGCAATCAACATTATCTTGATTTAAGGATGACACTGGTATACTAATATATGGTACTCATCATCATTACCAAAGGGTCTACTGGGTAAACATTCAGCATCCATTGGTTTTTTGCTGTAGCCCAACACACAAGTATGTGGACACAAATTAGTGGATTCCGCTATTTCAGCCACACCCGTTGCTGACAGGAGTATAAAATCGAGCACACAGCCATGCCATCTCTATAGACAAACATTGGCTGTAGAATGGCCTTACTGAAGACCTCAGTGACTTTCAACATGGCACCGTCATAGGATGACACCGTTCCAACATGGCAGTTCTCAAAATTTCAGCCCTGCTACAGCTGCCCAGGTCAACTGTAAGTGCTGTTATTGTGAAGTGGATACGTCTAGGAGCAAAACGTTTCAGCCGCGAAGTGGTAGGCCACACAAGCTCTCAGAACGGGACCACCGAGTGCTGAAGCACGTAGAGATTAAAAATCATCTGTCCTCTGTTGTAACACTCGCTACCGAGTTCCAAACTGCCTCTGGAAGCAACGTCAGCACAATAACTGTTCATCGGGAGCTTCATGAAATGAGTTTCCACAGCCGAGCAGCTACACACAAGCCTAATATCACCATACACACTGCCAAGCGTCGGCTGGAGTGGTGTAAAGCTCGCCAACATTGGACTCTGGACAAGTGGAAATGCGTTCTCTAGAGTGATGAATCACGCTTCACCATCTGGTAGTCCGACGGACTAATCTGGGTTTGGCGGATGCCAGGAGACAGTACCTGCCCGAATGCATAGTGCCAACTGTAAAATTTGGTGGAGGAGGAATAATGGTCTGGGGCTGTTTTTCATGGTTTGGGCTAGGCCCCTTAGTTCCAGTGAAGGGAAATCTTAACGCTACAGCATACAATGACATTCTAGACGATTCTGTGCTTCCAACTTTGTGGCAACAGTTTTGGGAAGGCCCTTTCCTGTTTCAGCATGACAATTCCTCCATGCACAAAGCGAGGTCCATGCAGAAATGTTTTTTTGAGATCGTGTGGAAGAACTTGACTGGCCTGCACAGAGCCCTGACCTCAACCACATCGAACACCTTTGGGATGAATTGAACGCCGACTGCAAGCAAAGTAAATAGCCCAACATCAGTGTCCGACCTCACCAATGCTCTTGTGGCTGAATAGAAGCAAGTCCCCGCAGCAACGTTCCAACATGTAGTGGAAAACCTTCCCAGAAGAGTGGAGGCTATTATAGCAGCAAAGGGGCGACCAACTCCATATTAATGCCCATGATTTTGGTCATGTAGTATATACAGTGAGGGAAAAAAGTATTTGATCCCCTGCTGATTTTCTACACTTGCCCACTGACAAAGAAATGATCAGTCTATAATTTTAATAGTAGGTTTATTTGAACAGTGAGAGACAGAATAACAACAACAAAATCCAGAAAAACGCATGTAAAAAAATGTATAAATTGGTTTGCATTTTAATGAGGGAAATAAGTATTTGACCCCTCTGCAAAACATGAGTTAGTACTTGGTGGCAAAACCCTTGTTGGCAATCACAGAGGTCAGACGTTTCTTGTAGTTGGCCACCAGGTTTGCACACATCTCAGGAGGGATTTTGTCCCACTCCTCTTTGCAGATCTTCTCCAAGTCATTAAGGTTTTGAGGCTGACGTTTGGCAACTTGAACCTTCAGCTCCCTCCACAGATTTTCTATGGGATTAAGGTCTGGAGACTGGCTAGGCCACTCCAGGACCTTAATGTGCTTCGTCTTGAGCCACTCCGTTGTTGCCTTGGCTGTGTGTTTTGGATTATTGTCATGCTGGAATACCCATCCACGACCCATTTTCAATGCCCTGGCTGAGGGAAGGAGGTTCTCACCCAAGATTTGACGGTACATGGCCCCGTCCATCATCCCTTTGATGCGGTGAAGTTGTCCTGTCCCCTTAGCAGAAAGACACCCCCAAAGCATAATGTTTCCACCTCCATGTTTGACGGTGGGGATGGTGTTCTTGGGGTCATAGGCAGCATTCCTCCTCCTCTAAACACAGCGAGTTGAGTTGATGCCAAAGAGCTCCATTTTGGTCTCCTCTGACCACAACGCTTTCACCCAGTTGTCCTCTGAATCATTCAGATGTTCATTGGCAAACTTCAGACGGGCATGTATATGTGCTTTCTTGAGCAGGGGGACCTTGCGGGTGCTGCAGGATTTCAGTCCTTCACGGCGTAGTGTGTTACCAATTGTTTTCTTGGTGACTATGGTCCCAGCTGCCTTGAGATCATTGACAAGATCCTCCCGTGTAGTTCTGGGCTGATTCCTCACCGTTCTCATGATCATTGCAACTCCACGAGGTGAGATCTTGCATGGAGCCCCAGGCCGAGGGAGACAGTTCTTTTGTGTTTCTTCCATTTGCGAATAATCGCAACAACTGTTGTCACCTTCTCACCAAGCTTCTTAGCGATGGTCTTGTAGCCCATTCCAGCCTTGTGTAGGTCTACAATCTTGTCCCTGACATCCTTGGAGTGCTCTTTGGTCTTGGCCATGGTGGAGAGTTTGGAATCTGATTGATTGATTGCTTCTGTGGACAGGTGTCTTTTATACAGGTAACAAGCTGAGATTAGGAGCACTCCCTTTAAGAGTGTACTACTAATCTCAGCTCGTTACCTGTATAAAAGACACCTGGGAGCCAGAAATCTTTCTGATTGAGAGGGGGTCAAATACTTATTTCCCTCATTTAAAATGCAAATCAATTTCTAACATTTTTTACATGCGTTTTTCTGGATTTTTCTGTTGTTATTCTGTCTCTCACTGTTCAAATAAACCTACCATTAAAATTATAGACTGATCATTTCTTTGTCAGTGGGCAAACGTACAAAATCAGCAGGGGATCAAATACTTTTTTCCCTCACTGTATCCTGTATATGAGTGTGTGGTAAGAAAGTATTAGAGATGAGTTATGGGTATAATAACTGTATTACCATAGAAATAAGCCAGTGTATAGAGAGGATGTCGAGTGGCCAAAACATTGTTAACATCTCCTTCAGAGTGCACACATTATTCCCATTTACGGAGTGAAATTGATCACGCTACACCATTCTATGCTACTAATATTTCAACCCTGAGTAGAATGTCTATTCAGGTTGTGTGGGAGCAGGTGTACCTGAGAAGGCTATGGTGAGAAATGTGAACTGATTGCAGAGTGATTCTGTGGGTCATGGAATTCAATATGAGGAACTAACAGTAATCTCAGGCGTACATGGGCTGAATGGCTGATCAAGTTCAGGGAGAGAATGGGACTTGGCAGTAAAGCAGGGAAGACCCTTTTCATCCAGAGCCATCGGCTTTCATTACAACACACCTTTGAAACGGACACTGTATAATTACAGGCAAAACCTAAACACTCATATTATTCACAAATAATAGTATTCTAACTTTCAACTAAACCTAGCCTACACGAGGGTGCGCACAACACATTTAAAGACGTAAAGCCAGACAATTTGATTTATGCTAATGTTGCCTCCATTTTATTGTTGTCCTCACATTCAATTTTCTTGTTTCCATTGTGCTAGCGTTTGCCATCTTGGCCACTGTGTTCAATTTGCAAATCTTAAAATGAATGGATTTATAGCCCCCGTGAGCAGCTGTCAGCTGCTGAACCTCCTGCACTATTTCCCATTGGCAAGACTGTTACAACTATCCGTGTATGTGTGTATACGTTTTACCCTATTTTAATTCGCTCTGCCCTCTGTGTCTCCTTCCAGGTATAGATATGAAATATTGACTGCTCTCATCTGGAGCCACATTTCCCCCCTCAGCTATTTCACTATCAAAGTGCTGACACAGCAAAGTGGGGCGAGAGAGAGAGAGAGCAAGAGAGAGAGAGAGAGAGCAGCAGGCACTCAAGAGGGAGATTCAAGTTAGCACGGGAGAGTAAGAAAAATGATAGCCACAAAGCAGGGATAGACAGCCGTTAAGATCAACAATATGAAGTACATAAACACAGGTAGAGATAGAGAAAAGATGATAGAGGTATAAATAGACAATGATAAAGAATCATAAGAAACCACTAAGGGGCAGTGAAAGGAATGGGATCAATATCATGCCAAATGTATTCGCAAATGTAAATCACTTTCCACAATTATAAATCACTTTCCACAAAAGTAAATCACGTTCCACAAATGTAAAATCCCTTTCCACAAATGTAAAATCCCTTTCCACAAATGTAAAATCACCAATCCACAAATGTAAATCACTTTCCACAAATGTAAAAATCTTTCCACAAAAAATGTAAATCACTATCCACAAACAAACACCTTTTGATTTTGCACCCCGCATATGTATTGACACTCTTTGCTATGAAGCCTCTAAATAAGATCTGTTGCAACCAATTACCTTCAGAAGTCACATAATTAGTTAAATGAAGTCCACTTGTGTGCATTCTGTCACAAGACAGAAGTCCACTTGTGTCACATGATCTGTCACAAGGTCTCAGTATATATACACCTGTTCTGAAAGGCCCCAGAGTCTGCAACACCACAAAGCAAGGGGCACCACCAAGCAAGGGGCACCACCAAGCAAGGGGCACCACCAAGCAAGCGGCACCACCAAACAAGCGGCACCATGAAGATCAAGGAGCTCTCCAAACAGGTCAGGGACAAAATTGTGGAGAAGTACAGATCAGGATTGGGCTATAAGAAAAAAATCCCAAACTTTGAACATCCCACGGAGCACCGTTAAATCCATTATTAAAAATTTGAAAGAATATGGCAACACAACAAACCTGCCAAGAGAGGGCCGCCCACCAAAACTTACAGACCAGGCAAGAAGGGCATTAATCAGAGAGGCAACAAATAGACCAAGCATATCAAGCATATTGAAGGAGCTGCTAAGCTCCACAGCGGAGATTGGAGTATCTGTCCATAGAACCACTTTAAGCCGTACACTCCACAGAGTTGGGCTTTACGGAAGTGTGGCCAGAAAAAAGCCATTGCTAAAATAAAAAAATAAGCAAACACATTTGGTGTTCGCCAAAATGCAAATGATGGTTGTACAGTCGTCTCAAATAAAACTGTGAAGGACCTCGGCGTTACTCTGGACCCTAATCTCTCTTTTGATGAACATATCAAGACTGTTTCAATGACAGCTTTTTTCCATCTACGTAACATTGCAAAAATCAGAAACTTTCTATTCAAAATTAATGCAAAAAAATGTATCCATGCTTTTGTCACTTCTACGTTAGACTACTGCAATGCTCTACTTTCCGGCTACCCGGATAAAGCACTAAATAAACTTCAGTTAGTGCTAAACACGGCTGCTAGAATCTTGACTAGAACCAAAACATGTGATCATATTACTCCAGTGCTTGCCTCTCTACACTGGCTTCCTGTTAAGGCTAGGGCTGATTTTCAAGGGTTTTACTGCTAACCTACAAAGCATTACATGGGCTTGCTCCTACCTATCTTTCTGATTTGGTCCTGCCGTACATACCTACACATACGCTACGGTCACAAGACGCGGGCCTCCTAATTGTTCCTAGAATTTCTAAGCAAACAGCTGGAGGCAGGGCTTTCTCCTATAGAGCTCCAGTTTTATGGAATGGTCTGCCTCCCCATGTGAGAGACGCAGACTCGGTCTCAACCTTTAAGTCTTTATTGAAGACTCATCTCTTCAATAGGTCCTATGATTGAGTGTAGTCTGGCCCAGGAGTGTGAAGGTGAATGGAAAGGCTCTGGAGCAACGAACCGCCCTTGCTGTCTCTGCCTGGCCGGTTCCCCTCTCTCCACTGAGATTCTCTGCCTCTAACCCTATTACAGGGGCTGAGTCACTGTCTTACTGGTGCTCTTCCATGCCGTCCCTAGGAGGGGTGTGTCACTTGAGTCACTGACGTGATCTTCCTGTCCGGGTTGGCGCACCCCTCGGGTTCGTGCCATGGGGGAGATCTTCGTGGGCTATACTCGGCCTTGTTTCAGGATGGTAACTTGGTGGTTGAAGTTATCTCTCTAGTGGTGTGGGGGCTGTGCTTTGGCAATGTAGGTGGGGTTATATCCTGCCTGTTTGGCAGGTATCCAGTGGTATCGTCGGACGGGGCCACAGTGTCTCCCGACCCCTCCTGACTCAGCCTCCAGTATTTATGCTGCAATAGTTTGTGTGTCGGGGGGCTAGGGTCAGTCTGTTACATCTGGAGTTTTCAGTTTTTATTGTCTTATTTCTTGTTTGTTTCACAAAAAAATATTTTTCATCTTCAAAGTGGTAGGCATGTTGTGTAAATAAAATGATACAAACCCCCAAAATCTATTTTAATTCCAGGTTGTAAGACAACAAAATAGGAAAAATGCCAAGGGGGTGAATAGTTTTGCAAGCCACAGTATGCGTCAACATTACAGATATGGCAAACCTGCAACTCCATATTTGGAAGCGCTTAGGTCACCTGACTTTTGGCAGGGATTTGACAACAAGAAAAAGACAAGAAGTTATCACGCATAGACAAGAAGTTCTCACACATAGAAAAAAGTTATCATGGTAGAAAGTGATATATAGTCGTAGAAAAAAGGGTTGTACCCATAGAAAGCGATTTCTATAAATCGCTGGCAGCCTCTCGTTCGGCCATGTTGATGCCTGCCTTTCAAGGCTGCAGAAATTCTAGTATGGTAAGCATAATATGTTAACCATATGTGTAACCATAGCATGTCCAACGTAAATCATCGAAACCCTAGCCCTAGATTACTCTATATTTGCAACACTATTGCGGTGTACACCCGTTCATCACCCAAATAGTTGAATTAGCTGGCCAGTGTGATAGCACCACTAAATGTGAAGCATATGTCATACATTGTAAGTGATTATAATCCATCCGCTGTCTCATGTTGCACAGACAATGAGCATTAAGGAGACATAAGTATTCCTGAGGCCTCTAACCGTTTCCACAGGAGAGTCATGCAAAAGGTAGAGGGGAGGTGTAGGATATGGGATCAGACTTTGTAATAGTATTGCTTCTGTCCCTCTCCTCGCCCCAACCTGGGTTTGAACCAGGGACCCTCTGCACACATTGACAAGTCACTCTTGAAGCATCGTTACCCATCGCTCCACAAAAAACTGCCGCCCTTGCAGAGAAAGGGTAACACCTACTTCAAGGTCTCTGAGCGAGTGACGTCACCGATTGAAGCGCTATTAGCGTGCACCGCTAACTATCTAGCCATGAGACGGCAGGTAGCCTAGTGGTTAGAGCGTTGGATTAGTAACCAAAAGGTTGCAAGATCGAATCCCTGAGCTGACAAGGTAAAAATCTTTCGTTCTGCCCCTGAACTTGGCTGTCATTGAAAATAAGAATTTGTTCTTAACTGACTTGCCTAGGTTAATGAAGGTAATAAAAAAATATATATTGTTGTCAAATCCCTGCCAAAAGTCAGGTGACCTAAGTCCTTCCAAATATGCAGTTGCAGGTTTGCCATATCTGTCATGTTTGTGCATTTCTCTCCTATGTGCAAATCTTTATGGCAGTCATTTTACTTAAGGCACTCGATTTACAAATACAAATTAAAAAGGTGTTTGTGTGTGGATAGTGAATTGCATTTGTGGATAGGAATTTACATTTGTGGAAAGTGATTTACATGAGTGGAAAATGATTTACATTTGTGGAAAGTGATTTAAAATTGTGGAAAATGATTTACATTTGTGGATTGGTGATTTACATTTGTGGAAAGGGATTTACATTTGTGGAAAGGGATTCATATTTGCGAATACCTTTGGCATGATATTGATCCCACAGAAAGCAGAGAAAGATAAGAAGGAGAAAACGGAGGGATACACTTCTGTGAAAAGTTTCTGTTTTGAGGGCATGCATGACAAGATGTTTAATTGTACACAGTAATTATGTATTGTGATGATCCTCTGCATAAATAAACTCTGATTCAATATCCAGTCTCACCATCCAAAGCACAGACATCACACAAGGGGAAGCTGTGGTCCTGTCTGTGACAATTCTGGGAGAACAGATCCCTGGTCTATCATTAATGTTTCCATTTACAGTAAATCTATAGACGGAGAATGAGGGAGTCATTACTGAAGAGCTAACTGTCTGTGATGGTGCTTTTGTTTCCCATGTGAGATGAAAGGGTAGACGAGAGGGTGTGTCCGGTGATTTTCCACAATGAGGGACGGAAGAACATAAAACATGAAAAGTGGCTAAATATGGAAACAGATGAACTAATGGAGATAGAAAGGGATCTCGGCTTGGCTATGAATCTTTTGGGGAATATGTAAATTATACATGGGTGAATTGATGGGAATAAACAAAATCCTCTTAAAATATGATGAAATTGGGGAGGGGTCTGTCGGGGAGTTCATTCGTATGTTCACTAGTATGTTAGTCTCACACAATATCTCAGAAAGCACTGGCCCGATTTGGATGAAATTTTGAAAGGTCACTCCCCTCACCCCATTTGACCTAAAGTCATGAATGTCGGTATATACAGTAGGTCCCTCTTCACACAAGGAGCAAATTTGCCCAAGGGACCCATAAGGTCCGCTATGATAGATTTTCCGCCATTTAGAATTCTGTGAAAACACTTATCAACAACACTATTCATCTGACACCCAATGACCGATCTGCACGAAAATTGATATATGGCATTTATGGACAAAGTTCTCTCAATGCAATGTTTTCCAGACTAGTACTTAAAACAACATGGCTGCTATTGACCAAAAACATTCACAAAGTAGAGCAGAGCTCAACTATTTCTACCGCTCCGCTGGAAGGGTTCTTGCTGCTCACATTCCCACAATCCCCGCACATTTCTCCTGCTGAATTTGTTGTTGGTGAAAACCCAATGTAAGCGGAGCTGCAAAGTTCGCATGTTGATGTTTATTGTCGAGTCTTGTCATGGAGGCAGAACTGAGCGATTTTCCCCTTAGATAGGCCAGCTGCAAAGTAATTATTGGCTATATTGTTAGTTTAAGGTTAGGGTTAGGCATTAGGGTTAGCAGTGTGGTTAAAGTTAAAGTTAAGATTAGGTTTAAATCAGATTTTTTTACTTTGTGGTTGTGCCAGCTAGTGACCAGAGCTGACCCCAGAACAAGATTCATGACGAAAAATGCAAACCTGCGCGAGGTTCACAGCCAAGGGAGTTCGATCAGGAGTAGGCCACACACCCTCATGCGAGACTTCCTACCACGAAATCTACCACTGTCTACACAGCAGGAATATGCCGTGGTTTGGACAAAAGTCAGATTCAGACTTTGATAGCGAGGGACACATTTGACTTTATGTCTGGTACAATGAATTTGGAAAGTATTCAGACCCCTTGACTTTTTCCACATTTTGTTTCCTTACAGCTTTATTCTAAAAATGATTACATATAGATATCAATACATAGATCTCAATCTACACACACAACCCCATAATGACAAAGCAAAAACTGTTTTTTAGAAATATTTGCAAATGTGTTAAAAATAAAAAAACATAAATACCTTATTTACATAAGTATTCAGACCTTATTGCTATGAAACTCAAAAGTGAGCACTGCTGCATCCTGTTCCCATTGATCCTCCTTGAGATGTTTCAACAACTTGATTGGAGTCCACCTGTGGTAAATTCAATTGATTGGACATGATTTGGAAAGGCACACACTTGTCTATATAAGGTCCTACAGTTGACAGTGCATGTCAGAGCAAAAACCAAGCCATGAGGTCAAAGAAATTGTCCCCAGAGACCCCCGAGACAGGATTGTATCGAGGCACAGATCTGGGGAAGGGTACCAAAAAATGACTGCAGCATTGAAGGTCCCCAAATGAAAGAAGTTTGGCCAAACTGCCAAACTGACTAATCGGGGGAGGCCCGGCCAAACTGACCAATCGGGGGAGAAAGGCCTTGGTCAGGGAGGTCACCAAGGACCCGATGGTCACTCTGCCAGAGCTCTAGAGTTCCTCTGGGGAGATGGGAGAACCTTCCAGAAGGACAACTATCTCTGCAGCACTCCACCAATCAGGCCTTTATGGTAGAGTCGCCAGACGGCAGAGAGATCCTTGATGAAAACCTGCTCCAGAGTACTCAGGACCTCAGACAGGAGCAAAGGTTCACCTTCCAACAGGACAACATTCCTAAGCACACAGACAAGACAAAGCAGGAGTGGCTTCAGGACAAGTCTCTGAATGTCCTTTAGTGGCCCAGCCATAGCCCGGACTTGAACCCGATCGAGCATCTCTGGAGAGACCTGAAAATAACTCTGCAGCGACGCTCCCCATCCAACTTAACAGTGCTTGATAGGATCTGCAGAGAAGAATGGGAGAAACTCCCCAAATACAGGTGTGCCAAGATTGTAGCATCATACCCAAGAAGACTCGAGGCTGTAATCGCTGCCGAAGGTGCTTCAACAAAGTACTGAGTAAAGGGTCTGAATACTTATTTAAATGTGATATATCAGTTTGTTATTTTTAATACATTTGCAAAAATTTCTCAAAAGCTGTTTTTGCTTTTTCATTATGGGTTATTGTGTGTAGATTGCTGAGTGGGAAAAAAAATAAATTTAATCAATTTTAGAATAAGGCTGCAACGTAACAAAATGTGGAAAAAGTCAAGGGGTCTGAATAGTTTCCGAATACACTGTAAGTAGAGTTCCTAGGGGTTTTTCAACTCAAACTATCCCTTTAATATGTAAGAAATGACAATCATTGGAGCTAATTTACAGGGTTTTTCTGTATAGTACATAGGTGGTAATTTTCAGGATGGAAAAACATTTATAGAGAAGATTACCATCTTTTAGAACTAACAGTCAAATAAAAGCTAGACAGTCAGGGAGAATAAAATACAAATAAAAAAACAGGCATTCGGGGAACATGCCCATTGATTTTGTTATAATGTTTCAGCAGAATGAGGCATGGCACAATGCATAGAATTGCTGGAAACTAGAAAAACTGTCTCTCAGCTCAATGCCAAGCGGTGTAGAATTGCTGGAAATTTGCTTAAAAAATTCTAACAAAACTCTATGCCGCCAAGATACCTGTAACTTTCTTGCTAATATGTGAGAGTTTACAGTCTAACATGTGAGGCAGAATGGAGGGCTGTCCTGTCCTGGGTGGTGCTACAGTAGGGTACAGTGTAAGAGCTTTGAGAGGAAAGCGGACATTCATTACCTGGGCCTTCTGAGGGCTGCTCAGTGCAGCCAGAGCTGGTACTCTTCAAGGCTGCGCTGGCCTGACCTGCTGTCAGGTGTTTATGGAGACATCACTTCATTAGCTGTGGACTGTGCTGGACGCACATAAGGGCCCACCATCTGCTCCCCAATCCTGTCCAAGGTTAAACACACAGAGAGAGAGGGAGAGAGAGAGACGGGTAGTGAATATAAGCAGGAAACACAGTGGGAAGGAGGGAGTTAGTGAGGAGTGCAAGAAAAAAAAAAGAAAGATTGTATTTTTTCAGGGCTTGAGATTGTGCACAAAAAGGAGAGAGTGGGTTGAGAGAGAAAAAGGTAGTGAAGAGAGCACCACTGTTTTGACCGTTGCCTGAAAGGCAATACGAAAAAATGCATCAACATATTGAAGTTGACAAAATAGCTTTTCCGCATTTCATCTTGCAAATATACAAACAAGAGTGCTTCACTGAATGGTTAATGTAAGTGTTCGAAAACAGTTTGGGTGTGTATGTGCATGAATATATGTGCACATATGCAGGCTTGCAGTATGTGGGTGTGTATTTGTAAGTACACAAGAAAAAACAACGATCACTTCTTTATGTTTTCCATTTTCTTAAGAGTAAGTGGGGGAAACATTCAAAGGTCAACAATGTTTTCCTGCTGTCATACTAATGTGTTTAATTCATTAGACCAGCAGAGAACATCAACCTTAGTATAAAACGCTGTGCCTTTTAATGGTAATATTTGGGCATAAACAAGCATCAGAGCCAACAGACTGCACCTCCTCCAAGTTAGTAATTGAGAGCTGCTCAGATCCTCCAAGCATCTGATGATACCCAAACACACAGGCCAGCTCAGAGGGTATTCACTTACTCGGTTAATTGCTTTCACAGGCACTGATGAGTGCCATTAGCGAGGCCACGATCCCTCCCAGGAGTCGTAATGCAGAGATGCAATTAAAACAGGGCGCAGGTAGCCTAGTTGTTAAGAGCGTTGGGCCAGTAACCAGAAGGTAGCTGGTTCGACTCATAGAGCCGACTAGGTGGAAAGTCTGTCGACGTGCCCTTGAGCATGGTACTGAGCTCTGGATAAGCGCTTAAATGTGAAACAGAAATCAAAGTCTGTACTTTCACAGCAACTTGTCCTGTTTTGGAGAAAGTTATGCATTAGAAGCGATGAGAGTGTGCAGTGAGATGCCCGTTAAGGAGACGTTTGTCTGTGAAAGATGGCAATGTGACCAAAACATAGTTTTCTAAACAGATATATCTCTGAAATGAACATTGCGGGGGGAAAAGTGTGTTTCTTCCCTCTAGAGATGTGCCAAGCCAAGAGCCGCAGGGCATCCATCACATTCACGGCTGTGTGAATGTCCCTGCTAACGGCACACCTTTGTACAGCCTGAGCTGGCAAGACACTTTCATCATGTCCTGAACTGAAAGGATCACATATTCATGGCCATTACGCTTCAGGGGTGAGAGAGATCAAACATCAAATTAAGTCTGATTTAGGGTCATTTAACTGTCTCTCTCGGACACAAAGGGTGTTTTTTTCTCCAGGGATGGAGTCTGGCCTCGCCTCGTCCGGCACCCACTAGTGCCATGCATTATAATCTCTGCATTTTTTTCACCTATCTTGAGCCTCATTAGAAAGGCTTCCATGGCAACGCTAATCATTAATGGTGTGTGTGTGTGTGTGTGTGTGTGTGTACACATGTGTGCGCATGTGTGTGTAGGGGTACGGATGGCTTATTTCCTCCCTCTCATCTTCTCTCAGCAATCGTTGATCTGCCGACCAATCTCCATTTACATGAAAAGCAATTACAGTGAGGCAGGGCAGAGTGTCTCATTCCAGAGCAGAAACAAAGGAATGCACAGGAATGTAGCCTAGCGCTCTGAAAGGGAGGAATTGAATGGAGGTATGCTGAGGCACAGCAGCACAATTGGATGTCAGAGCGATTGTCTGCTTTGATAAAGCTAACATTTTTCTTTTAACAGCTTACCACAGCCTTTGCATAAACAGACAGCCACTTGCTGTGTGTATTCATTAACAAATGAAAGCCAAGCTATGTTGTTGTTTTTGGGGTACATTATTGAGCTACAGAACTCTAATGGGCCGACAGCTGAGTGTTAATGACCAGAACCCCTTCTGATTCTGATCAAAATAGATAATGAGTTGCTTTTCAGAATTAGATGATGTTGAAATGAAGAAAAAAAAACTATCTAAGAAAAAATGTGAGATCTCACCAAAAGGAGAAAAATATACTACATTTTCCCCAAATCCCCAAGCAAATGAATCAATTCAGTGACCATTCAACACAGAAAACAAAAGATAATGTGGTTTGGGTTATTACAAAGTTTGGACTTTCAAGTACAATTCAATTACTGTGCACACACACACACACCCACACACAGAAAACAAAGAGAGACGTTTGTATTTTCAGTATGTGAATAAACCCATCCATCACAAAAATATAAAAATCTTTGACATAATCCAAAACAAACTCCAATGGAAGAGGGAGAGACAGAGGCAGAGGTTCAGGTCAGAGAGCAGGATGGAGGAAATGAGTAGAGACAGCCAGAGCTCTCTGTGGTGAGCCTGTGACACTGCCTGGCCAATTGTCAGCCTGGGTTTGCTGCCTGTCAGCCAGCACAAGGGATGGGACAGGAAAGGAATTGAGCTGCAGGTGGAGCTGGGGCTGAGAATGGGACTAGGGATGGGTAACGGATGGATGACGGAGCTGTGGCTGAGGATGGGACTAGGGATGGGTGACGGAGCTATGGCTGAGGATGGGACTAGGGATGGGTGACAGAACTGGGGCTGAGGATGGGACTAGGGCTAGCTGTGTAGACAGAATCAGAGACCATCAATCAGAGACTACGGGGTAAAACAATTGGGGCAATGTAACATTTTTCGTCCATTCTCAAGAGCAATAATCATCACAACATGTACCTTCCACTGAGTGCTCCTGCCTGTTCAAACTATCTAGATGAAGGTGATGATGATGAAGGCCTAACCCTGGATGTTTTTCAGATATCCAATACATCCATGTTAAAGTGCAGCTGAACTAAAAAAAAAACTACTTCTCTGGTTGAAAACGGTTGCATCGATATTAGAACATGTATAGCGTAGTTTTGATTATGAAGTTAGTTTCTTCCAAAACTGAGATTTTCAAGATTTAGGGAAGAAATTACATTCCTAAATCCATTGGCTATTTGAGGGTTGGGTTTTGATTTCAGTCATGCCCACTTGCCCAATAACACGGGATGCTGATGTGTTTCATGGTGATCACTCCAGTCTGGGCACTGATAAACAGCTTGTCTTTTCTTTTTGCGATAGTTTGACAGTTTGCTGATTAAGTTGTAGACGTGTTCTCAGAATCAGAACTAACAGCATGTTTCTAAGCAATGTTGAGTCAGCTGAGCGCAGCAGCTGCAGCTGACTCGAGGCTGTCTGCATTGACCGGTTTTCATGCAAATGTTTTAACTTCAGAAATACGGCACAAAACACCTTAGCTAGATGTAAAATTGCCCGACTAGGACCGCCTCTGCAAAAATGTCAAAATGAATTACACATTTCTTGATTTATCTTATATTTTGAGAATTATGTGGTAGTGGCTATGTTGTAGCTATGGTGGCTCAAGAGGGATAAACAACAATAACTGCCAGGATACGATATAGAGAACATAACACACCCACATCGAACCACAACCACAAGACCTAAATCACGTTTTTCTTTATGAGCAGCAGAAAATCCCAGGCAAAAATGAGTTCAGGAGCCCTTTAAAGCCCACCAGTGTTAATAAACAGGCAGCTTAGTTGAGGAAAGTATGGGGAAACTTGACAAGCTACATTCTGTTGGAGGCTTTCATGAATTTGAAGTTCATTGGGCTGGTTTCTCTTTAGAGATTATGCAGAACACAAAAATTGAGACAAGGAATAAGACGGGCATGAGAGAACAAGTTTCAAGCTTTTATTATCACGTGCACTAGTACTGTTATCACATGCACTAGTACTGTTATCACATGCACTAGTACTGTTATCACATGCACTAGTACTGTTGAAATGCCTTTCTTGATTGCTCCCAACGATGTAGTAATCAATTCCAGTAGTACTATGAAAAATGAATAAAAAAGTCAAGCAGAACAAAAATGCAAGAGAAAATAAATAAGAAGAAGATGAGAAAGTAGGTAAGATATATACAGGGTCAGTGCCAATGCCATATTTACAATGTGCAGGGATACTGGAGTGGTACGGTTAGATACGTAAAGGCTAAGGTGACTAGGCATCAGGATATATGATAAGCATACATGATACAGTGTAGAAGCAGCGTAGAGTATATGATGATTGTATGTGAGTGTAGAGTCAGTATGAATGTGTGTGAGTGAGTGTGTAGAACGTGTGTTGTGTGAGTGTGCAAGAATAAAAATTCAATAGAAGGGCCAATGCAGATAGTCCGTGTAGCCATTTTGTTAGCTATTTAGCAATCTCATGGCATTGGGATAGAAGCTGTTCAGGAGCCTGTTGGTGTCAGACTTGATGCTCCGGTACTGGTTGCCGTGCAGAAGCAGAGAGAAAAGTCTATGACTTGGGTGGTTGGAGTCTTTAACAATTTTCCGGGCCTTCCTTTCACACCAGCCTGATATAGATATATCATCGATGGCAGGGAGCTCGGCCCGAGTGACGTACTGGGCTGTCCGCACCACCCTCTGTAGCGCCATGGTCGAGGGCGGTGAGTTGCCATATCAATCAGTGATGCAGCAAGTCAAGATGCTATCAATGGTGCAGCTGTAGAACCTTTTGATGATTTGAGGGCCCAGAACAAATCTTTTCAACCTCCTGAGGGGGAAAAGGTGCTGTTGCGCCATCTTCACGACTGTTTGCGTGTGTGTGGACCATTTTAAGTCCTTAGTGATTTGGACACCAACAAACTTGAAGCTCTCGACCCGCTCCACTACAGCCCTGTCGATATGGATGGGGGTATGCTCGCCCATCCGTTTCCTGTAGTCCACGATCAGCTCCTTGGTCTTACCAACGTTGAGGGAGGTGTTCAATCCCCTGTGTGGACCCCGTGTTGAGGGTAGGTATGGCGGAGGTAATGTTGCCTACCCTCACCACGTCTGGTCGGCCCGTCAGGAAGTCCATGATCTAGTTAAAGAGGGAGGTGTTCAGTCCCAGGGTCACAAGCTTGGTGATGAGCTTGAAGGGGTCTATGGTGTTGAATGCTGAGTTGTAGTCAATGAACAGCATTCTCACATACAGTTGAAGTCGGAAGTTTACATATACCTTAGCCAAATACATTTAAACTCCATTTTTCACAATTCCTAACATTTAATCCTGGTAAAAATTCCCTGTCTTAGGTCAGTTATGATCAGCACTTTATTTTAAGAATGTGAAATGCCAGAATAATAGTAGAGAGAATGATTTATTTCAGCTTTTATTTCTTTCATCACATTCCCAGTGGGTCAGAAGTTTACATACACTCAATTAGTATTTGGTAGCATTGCCTTCAAAATTGTTTAACTAGGGTCAAATGTTTCTGGTAGCCTTCCACAAGCTTCCCACAAGTTGGGTGAATTTTGGCCCATTCCTCCTGACAGAGCAGGTGTAACTGAGTCAGGTTTGTAGGCCTCTTTGCTCACACACACTTTTTCAGTTCTGCCCACACATTTTCTATGGGATTGAGGTCAGGGCTTTGTGATGGCCACTCCAATACCTTGACTTTGTTGTCCTTAAGCCATTTTGCCACAACTTTGGAAGTATGCTTGGGGTCATTGTTCATTTGGAAGACCTATTTGCGACCCAGCTTTAACTTCCTGACTGACGTCTTGAGATGTTGCTTCAATATATCCACATAATTTTCAATTCCTCATGATGCTATCTGTCCTTCACGGTTGGGATGGTGATCTTCGGCTTGTAAGCCTCCCCCTTTTTCCTCCAAACATAACAAAGGTCATTACGGCCAAACAGTTCCATTTTTGTTTCATCAGACCAGAGGACATTTCTCCAAAAATTATGATCTTTGTCTCCATGTGCAGTTGCAAACTGTAGTCTGGCTTTTTTATGGCGGTTTTGGAGCAGTGGCTTCTTCCTTGCTGATCGGCCTTTCAGGTTATGTCGATATAGGACTCATTTTACTGTGGATATAGATACTTTTGTACCTGTTTCCTCCAGCATCTTCACAAGGACCTTTGCTGTTGTTCTGGGATTGATTTGCACTTTTCGCACCAAAGTACATTCATCTCTAGGAGACAGAACACGTCTCCTTCCTGAGCGGTATGACGGTTATGTGGTCCCATGGTGTTTATACTTGCGTACTATTGTTTGTACAGATGAACGTGGTACCTTCAGGCGTTTGGAAATTGCTCCCAAGGATGAACCAGACTTGTGGAGCCCTACAATTTTTTTCTGAGGTCTTGGCTTAGTTCTTTTGATTTTCCCATGATGTCAAGCAAAGAGGCACTGAGTTTGAAGGTAGGCCTTGAAATATATCCACAGGTACACCTCCAATTGACTCAAATGATGTCAATTAGCCTTTTAGAAGCTTCTAAAGCCATGACATTATTTTCTGGCATTTTCCAAGCTGTTTAAAGGCACAGTCATCTTAGTGAATGTAAACTTCTGACCCACTGGAATTGTGATACAGTGAATTATATGTGAAATAATCTGTCTGTAAACAATTGTTGGAAAAATTACATGTGTCATGCACAAAGTAGATGTCCTAACCGACTTGCCAAAACTATAGTGGTTGAAAAACAAGTTTTAATGACTCCAACCTAAGTATATGTAAACTTCTGACTTCAACTGTATGTATTCCATCTTACCTAGGTGGCTGAGGGGCAGTGTGGAGTGCAATTAAGTTTGCATCATCTATGGATCTGTTGGGGCGGTATGCAAATTGGAGTGGGTCTAGGGTGTCAGGGATGATGGAGTTGATGTGTGCCATAGCCAGCCTTTCAAAGCACTTCAAGATAACAGATGTGAGTGCTCCAGGGTAGTAGTCATTGTGGCAGGTAGCCTTAGAGTTCTTAGGAACAGGAATGATGGTGGTCAGCTTGAGATGTGGGGATTACAGACTGGGACAGGGAGAGCTTGAAAATGACCGTGAAAATGCCTCAAAGCTGTTCTGCGCATGCTCTGAGAACGCTGCCTGGAATACCCCCCAACCCCTCGGCCTTACGAGTGTTGACCTGATTAAAAACCTTACCTCGACCTCGGAGAGCGAGATCACCCAGTCCCCTGGGTCAGCGGGGCCGCTGTGCACGGCTCAGTGTAGTTTTTATCGAAGCGTTCATAAAATGCATTGAGTTTGTCTGGTAGAGAGGCATCGTTGGGCAGATCAAGGCTGGGTCTTCCTTTGTAATCCATTATGGACTGTAGCCCCTGCCACATGGATTGGGCATCAGAGCCTGTGTAATAGTCCACCTTGCCTCCCTTTTACTTGTTTGATGGCTCTGTGGAGGTTGTAGCAGGACTTCTTGTACTTGTTTGTGTCCTCAGCCTAGCCTCTGGGTATGCTACAATTGACCTGCCTTTAGTTTAGCGCCAACCTCTGTGTTAATCCAGAGCTTTTGATTGAGGAAGCAGTGAACCTTCACTGTGCGTACAACGTTGGCGATGCAGTTCCTAGTTAAGCTGGTGACGAAGGTGGTTAACTCATCAATGCTATCAGCGGAGTCCCAGAACATATTCCAGTCAGCGCTAGCAATGCAGTCTTTTAGCATAGCCTCCGAAACGGAGGGCCATTTCTCAACGGAGTACGTCATGTGTACTTGTTTGAGCTTCTGCTTGTAGGCAGGAAGCAGGAGTATAGAGATAATGATCTGATTTGCCGAGGATTACTACCAAGCAGGGAATCCGACACACACATCGCTACCACAGCATCTCTCACACTTGTGGTGGTTATTTCTTTGTTATCAAATGAGACAAACTTATCACACAAGTCAGAGTTATACTTAAACTAAATCTTTATTGACTTATTAATAAGGAAAGCAGATCACACCACACACACACACACACACAGTGAATGATGTGATTGCTCTGCAATAACGAGGGTGGTCAACCCAACACTCTTGACTGTTGGGTTGAGAGCCCTGACAAAGATATTTTATAGAAAAGATACACCCCTTTAGTCTACATGACGAACAACAGATGTCTGGAATGGGTCACAAGGTGAGACTTGATATATGAGAAAAGAGTATCCCCCAGTGTCACGGTTTTCGTCAGTAATGGAGGACCAAAACGCAGCAGGTATGTGTAAGCTCATCTTGACGTTTATTAACTTCCCAAAATGAACACCAAAATAACAAAACAAGTGAACGAACGATATACAGCCAGTCTGGCAAGGCACAAGGCTAAACACAGAACAATCTCCCACAAACACACAGACAAACACACCCAACTAATATAGGACTTCCAATCAAAGGCAACACCACACAGCTGCCTTCAATTGGAAGTCCACCCCAATTAACTCTACATAGAAATACACTTACTAGACTACACATAGAAATACATAAACATAGACCATAAACCAAAAACCCGGAAATACTAAATCAAACACCCTTTTACCAAAACACCACCCCGGACCACATAAAACAAATACCCTCTGCCACGTCCTGACCAAACTACAATAACAATTAACCCTTATACTGGCCAGGACGTGACACCCAGCCAGATAGCATTTGCCGTGAAGACTGTTCTTATTGTACAGAAACCATAGTTTGGCCCCTAAGACCCTGTACTGGCCCCTCAGGGGGGCCAGTACGGGGGAAAAATGTATGAATGAAATGTAAGTCGCTCTGGTAAGAGCGTCTGCTAATGACTAAAATGTAAATGTAAATGTAAGACAAGGGTTCTCTCATACCCGAGCCACCTCTCCCTGGTACCTTACATTAAACAAACAACTCATTCTATGAAATGCATGATGTAGGTTTTATCACCAAACCATTCATAAATCAATTGTCAGCGTTGAGCCTCAAAGGCGCCTCTCAGTTCACACAGACAAGCGAGTACTAACAGAACTCTATTCTATTGCATAAAACCACCATTTGATGCAATAACAGTATTATAACATAACCTTGTAATTTCTCCGCAATACATTCCTACCCTGAGATAGGTGCTGAGTTCAGAGCTCCTTCACTGAAAGGTGAGGTAGGGGAAATGCTGTCAGGGTTCTGAAGCACCACAGCCTGACAGCACTGCAGGCTGAGGGGGAATGCATACAACACACACTTGACAAGCTGGAAGTTCAGATCCGGTCCACATCATAAGAGCAGAGCACTGGGGTAAATATCTCATTTCAACTGATTCAGCAAACACAACATTGTTGTACAAAATGGTGTTGACTTACAGTAAAAAAAGGTGATAACTTACAAACTAGGCGCAGCAAACTTACAAAATGGTGTTGACTTACAGTAAAAAAAGGGCTACACGTGAAGTTCTTTGAATACACAAGAAGTAAACACACAAGTTAGTGACTAAACCTTGAGGTATTCTGTAATCTTCACAACAAAACATTCAACATTTCTTTCTCAAATATTTTTTATTGAACACACACAAGAATGGTATATAGGTACCTTGTAGAAAATTCAAGTATTCAATTCTTATATAAACATAAAAGAACAGACATATACAAAAAGACCCAGAGATACAGGTAAAACATCTATAATACAAAGTAAGATATACAGAACAAGGACAGGTAAACAGAAAGTAGAGGGCAGATGTCATATCCATCCCTCCATCAACCCCCCCCCCCCCTCGTCCTTCAGAGAGGATCCTAAAAATTCCACACCAATCACCATGCAGGTTAGATTCTAGGGCAAAACAGTGGAGTAGTGTACCCTCCACAGCATGCCATTTATCACACATAGGGGAGGACATACATTTACATTTAAATTTACGTCATTTAGCAGACGCTCTTATCCAGAGCGACTTACAAATGGGTGCATTCACCTTATGATATCCATGTTAGATATTTCTACCTTAGCATACTGAGAAGGGTTTCCTGCATTCAATGTCTTCAGGAATAATAAATGTCAAGAAATGTTACCCTATATACACTGTAAAAAAGTTAACTTAACCAATTGCTTAATCAGCATTTTTCTGTGAGTTGAGTGGACTTTAATAATTTGAGGTAATGTGTTAAAGTTTGTTAACTCAGCAAACTCTGCTCGAAGTGAGCTGAATATGAACAAGCATGTTGAGTAAAATAACAAAATGTCCATCATTATCATTTTTCCCAGCATGCTCTATTGCAGGTTGATTTTCTGAATTGTTTGTTTCAATACATGTGTTTTTGCATGTACACTGATTGACAAACAAATAACATACATTTTTCTAAACTTGTCCATTCTGTTGGTGGTTGGACTTTAGGCAAAATCCCCCCCCGAAATATATATATAAATAAATGTTTAAAAATAATCAATCTGTCACGGCTGTCTGAAGGAGCTGACCAAAATGTTAGTGTTCGTAGTTCCACATATTTATTAAACGTGAAACTGAATGCAATACACTTAAATACTTGAATATACAAAAACAACAAACCGTGACGCAGAGAGGAAAACACTACTCAAAAGATAATAACCCACAAACAATGAGAAAAACCCCTACTTAAATATGATCTCTAATCAGAGGCAATGAGGATCAGCTGCCTCCAATTAGAGATCAACCCCAAACAATCCCAACATAGAAATAGAAAAACTAGAACTTAAACATAGAAATAGAAAACATAGAACAACCCCCCAAAAAACTGTCACGCCCTACCCTACTCTACAATAGAAAATGACATCTTACTAGGGTCAGGACGTGACACAATCACAGTTTAACAGATGTTATTGCGGATGCAGCGAAAATGCTTCTGTTAATAGTGCCTAACAATTGCAGTATAATGTCAAACAAGTACACAAATAAACATTTAATAATTCAAGAAATGTCAGAAAGAATCCAATTAGCAACCCAAATAGCACTGTAACAGTAATACAAATGCAATCTATAAGTATATAAACTGGATGAATTTACACGAGATATACTAAGAATGATATGTTCAGCAGTAGATATATTAGATTGAGCTTTGTCAAGAATCCAGTATACAGTCCATTCAGAAAGTATTCAGACCCCTTGACTTTTTCCACATTTTGTTATGTTACAGCCTTATTATAAAATTGATTAAATTGTTTTTTTCCCCTTCAATATACACACAATAGCCGATAAAGCAAAAACAGGTATCACATTCACATAAGTATTCAGACTTATGTGCTGCAGAGATGGTTGTCCTTCTTGAAGGTTCTCCCATCCCGCCTGCCCGACTAGCATCACTACTCTGGACGGTTCTGACTTAGAATATGTGGACAACTACAAATACCTAGGTGTCTGGTTAGACTATAAACTCTCCTTCCAGACTCATATTAAACATCTCCAATCCGAAATTAAATCTAGAATTGGCTTCCTATTTCACAACAAAGCCTCCTTCACTCACGCCGCCAAACATACCCTCGTAAAACTGACTATCCTACCGATCCTCGACTTTGGCAATGTCATTTACAAAATAGCCTCCAACACTCTACTCAGCAAATTGGATGCAGTCTATCACAGTGCCATCCGTTTGGTCACCAAATCCCCATATACCACCCACCACTGCGACCTGTATGCTCTCGTTGGCTGGCCCTTGCTACATATCCGTCGCCAGACCCACTGGCTCCAGGTCATCTATAAGTCTTTGCTAGGTAAAGCTCCGCCTTAGCTCACTGGTCATGATAACAACACCCACCCGTAGCACGCGCTCCAGCAGGTATATCTCACTGGTCATCCCCAAAGCCAACACCTCCTTTGGCCACCTTTCCTTCCAGTTGTCTGCTGCCAATGACTGGAATGAATTGCAAAAATCGCTGAAGCTGGAGACATATTTCCCTCACTAACTTTAAACATCAGTTATCCGATCACTGCAGCTGTACATAGCCCATCTGTAAATTGCCCATCCAATCTACCTACCTCATCCCATATTGTTTTTATCTACTTTTCTGCTCTTTTGCACACCAGTATTTCTACATGAACATCATCATCTGCACGTCTATCACTCCAGTGTTTATTTGCTAAATTGTAATTACTTGCTACTATGGCCTATTTACATTTACATTTACGTCATTTAGCAGACGCTCTTATCCAGAGCGACTTCAAATTGGTGCATTCACCTTATGATATCCAGTGGAACAACCACTTTACAATAGTACATTGCCTTACCTCCTCACTCCATTTGCACACACTCTATATAGACGTTTTTTTCTATTGTGTTATTCACTGTACGCTTGTTTATTCCATGTGTAACTCTGTTTGTCACACTGCTTTGCTTTATCTTGGAGAGGTCGCAGTTGTTAATGAGAACTTGTTCTCAACTAGCCTACCTGGTTAAATAAAGGTGAAATAAAATAAAAATCTCCACAGAGGAACTCTAGCTCTGTCAGAGTGACCATTGGGTTCTTGGTCACCTCCCTGACCAAGGAGCTTCTCCCCCGATTGCTCAGTTTGGCCGTGCAGCCAGCTCTAGGAAGAATCTTGGTGGTTCCTGTAATGAATACTCAGGGAGAAAAGGTATAGATTCACACGCACAGCGTGTCAGGTGTTTATTTAGCCTTTGCAGAAGGCAGGAATCGTAATCACAGGCGGGCAATGGTCATACACAGGTATGCAAACAGGCAGGTGAATCAAAACTAGGACTGAAGGCTATAACTGGTTCTCACAAACATGAAGGCTATAACTGGTTCTCACAAACAAGCTAGGAAAAAGCTCAGTAGAGTCAAAATTGAACAATATCTCACAAAGGTACAAACAGAATGAACTGAACTAAATAAGGAGCTGATGAGACCAGGTGAGTAACTAACACAGGTGAAATCAATGAACAAAAATGAAAGACAGCTACGTTCAAGAACACAACGAAACAGAACACAAGGTTGACTAAGAAAATAAATACAGAACCTTACAGTTCCAAACTTCTTTCATTTAAGAATGATGGAGGACACTGTGTTCTTGGGGACCTTTGATGCTGCAGAAGTGTTTTGCTACCCTTCCCCAGATTTGTGCCTCGACACAATCCTGTCTCGGAGCTCTACGGACAATTCCTTCGACCTCATGGCTTGGTTTTTGCTCTGACATGCATTGTCAACTGTAGGACCTTATATAGACAGCTGTGTCCCTTTCCAAATCATCTCAAATCAATTGAATGTACCACAGGTGGACTCCAATCAAGCTGTAGAAACATCACAAGGATGATCATTGGAAACATGATTCACCTGAGCTCAATTTTGAGTGTCATAGCAAAGGGTCTGAATACTTATGTAAATAAGGTATTTCTGTTTTTTATAAATGTGCAAAAATGTCTAAAAAACAGTTTTTGCTTTGTCATTATGGGGTATTGTGTGTAGATTGACAAGGAAACTTAATTTACTCAATTTTAGAATAAGGCTGTAACATAACAAAATGTGGAGAAAGTCAAGGGGGCTGAATACTTTCCGAATGCACTGCATAAAAACATATGCAGTGTATAAACAGTGTAACTACAGTGTAATGTACAGTAGTAGAAATGTTAGAATGAGTTATGTCACGAATACTGTATTTAAATACACAGTACAAAACCCCATGGCAAAATGGATAGAATTGCAAGAAATTAGCTTCTGTACCAGAGTTCAGAATATAAATATATACTGTATGTACTGTATGTGAATGCTGTGTATAGACAGTATGGACAGTACGTGAATAGAAAAGGTGTGTATAGCAGTAGTTATGTAGGATGAACCATTAATAGAATACAGTATACACATTGCCTTACAGCATGAAATGAAAACACATAAAAACTGACTTTTTCCAGCTTTATTTACACACGGTAACCCACAATATCCAAGTGAAACTCTGAAAATGTACTGAAATTTAAACAGTAAAATACCTTATTTGGATAAGTGAACACCCCCCTTAGTTAATACTTTGTGGAACCACCTTTTGCTTGAATTACAGCTTGAATATGTCTCGACTAATTTTACACATCTAGACTGTGCAATATTTTCCAATTCTTCCTTGCAGAATTGTTCAAGCTCAGTCAAATTGCATGGTGACGGCTCATGGACTGCACTCTTCAAGTCATTTCACAGACCTTCGATGGGATTTAGGTCAGGGCTCTGACTAGGCCACTCGAGGACATTCACCTTCTTGTCCTTCAGCCACTGTACGGTCGCTATAGAGGTGTGCTTTGGGTCATTGTCATGTTGAAACGTGAACCTGTCACACCCTGATCTGTTTCACCTGTCTTTGTGCATGTCTCCATCCCCCTACAGGAGTCGCCAATCTTCCCCATTATCCACAGTGTATTTATACCTGTGTTCTCTGTTTGACTATTACCAGGTGGTTTTGTTTCGTGAAATCTGCCAGCAGTTTTCCCCTTGCGCCTGTCTGTTCTAGTTCTTCCCGGTTTTGACCATTCTGCCTGCCCTGACCCTGCCGTACTGTATCTTGCCACACCACACTGGATTATTGACCCCTTCCTGCTCTGACTCTGAGACTGCCTGCCGTTCTGGACCTTTTGCACCCTATCTGGATTACTGACCTCTGTCTGCCTTTGACCTGTCGTTTTTCCTGCCCTTCTACTAGTAATACACTTTTGTTTCTTTGACACTGTCTGCATCTGGGTCTTACCTGAAACGTGATAGAACCATCTTCCTCTTTTCAACTACCTGGCAGAGGGCTGCAGGTTCTCCTCAAGAATCTGTCGGTATTTTGCACTTTCCATTTTCGCTTCTTTCCTGACAAGTGATCCAGTCCCTGCTGAAGAGAAACACCCCCACAACAGGATGCTGCCACCGCCGTGCTTTACTGTAGGCATGGTGTTCTTTGGGTGGAGAGATGTATTGGGTTTTCGCCAGACATATCGTTTTGCGTTCAGGACAAAGTAAAAAAAAAAAAGTGTGTTTTTCTTCTTGCCACCCTCCCATAGAGGCCAGATTTGTGGAGCGCTTGTGATATTGTGGTCACATGCACACATTGACCAGTCTTTGCCATAAAGGCATGAAACTCCTTCAAAGTTGCCATTGGCTTCTTGATAGCCTCTCTGATCAGTCTCCTCCTTGCCTGGTTATCCAGTTTGGAGGGACGGCCTGATCTATGCAGGGTCTGAGTAGCGCCATACGCCTTACACTTCTTAATAATAGTCTTAACTGTGCTCCGAGGGATAGATAAAGCCTTGGAAATCTTTGTATTTTCATTCCCTGACTTGTGCCTTTCCACAACTTTATCTCGTAGATCTTTTGAAAGTACCTTTCCGCCCATAGTGGATTCTTTGCTTTGAAATGCACTACTAAACAGTGGAGTCCTCAACGAACAATTGCTTTTATTCCGAACTAATCAAAGTCACCACAATTGATCACAGATGGAAGCCAATTAGCTTGATTTGTGATCTGGAAGGTGGTTGGTTATACCTCAGCAAGTTTGCAAATGCTATTCTAAGGGAGGGGGTTCACTTATCCAAATAGGGTATTTTACTGTTTTTAGATTTAATTAATTATCTTTCTGATTGACAGGGGGTCACATACTTACTTCCCTCATTAAAATGCAAATCATTTTATAACATTTTAGACATGCGTTTTTCAGGATTTTTTTGTTGTTATTCTGTCTCTCACTGTTCAAATAAACCTACCATTAACATTATAGACTAATCATTTCTTTGTCAGTGGGCAAACGTACAAAATCAGCAGGGGATCAAATACTTTTTTCCCCTCACTGTAAATTAAGCCGGAAAAAGTATAATTTTATGTGTTTTCATTTCAGGCTGTAACGTAACAAAAGCTGAACATTTTGAAAGGGGGTAGTGACTTTCTATACTCACTGTATAAAGTGGGTAAAACAGTATGCAAACATTATTAAAGTGACCAGTGTTGAGTGACTATGTAGGGGAGACCGGGGATGGTTATAATGTGGGATAGTTGTAACATTTGCAATTCCTCCTATCAGGAGTGAGGTAGAATCATTTGATTCACTGTGCACATACTCAGTTTAGTCCTTCACCCACATGTGAAAAAGCCCCTGTGATATATTGACAGAAATCTGATTTTGAGGTAAGAAAGTAATTATTTTGACCAAATTTGTTTTTGTGATGGCATCAACTGCTTTGTAGTTCCATTCACCAAACTTATATCAGGTTTATAACCAGTCTGTGTAGAGATATTTGACACAAGATACCAATGTTAAAGTTTTAACATTTAGCTAAAATGGAATCTAGCTAATGGCTGCAAGGGTCAGGGTTAGGTGTAACATTTTCTCACAAGTTGTTACAACTAACCCCGAGTAAAACCGGATGTTTTTGGTACATGTTTTCTTTAACTTTAAGCATTCCTAGATTGTGGGGGAAAAAAAGACAGGGAGTACCTCTTCACACTTTAAAAGAGTGTCAAATTATGTAGCAGAGCAGGGGAAGTCAATCAGATCAGTTGCAAAGTTGTATGGCATATGTCATGTGATGCTGTGCAGATTCTGCGAAGCGAGAAAGAAGCTACTGGAGAAAGAGTTGAGAGAGCTTCCTCACGTAGGATACCGTAGTAGAAACAGGGTCTTCATGGATGAGCAGAGGCAGAAGCTGTCAGAGTATCTCTTGAGGGATGCTGATTTATTCCCACTTTGCCCACTGCTATCCAGGCCACCTCTCCAGCCGCCTCCCAGGCCACCTCTCCAGCCGCCTCCCAGACCACCTCTCCAGCCGCCTCCCAGGGCACCTCTCCAGCCGCCTCCCAGACCAGCTCTCCAGCCGCCTCCCAGACCACCTCTCCAGCCGCCTCCCAGGGCACCTCTCCAGCCACTTCACAGGGCACCTCTCCAGCCACTTCACAGGGCACCTCCCCACATGTATCAGGCTGTGGCTGGGAAACACCTGATTACTCTTCTGATTTCAACCCAGTTGATGTATGCTCCTTCCCAAAGGCAGGGCCCAAAGACAGGAGAAAAAATGTGATTTTGATAGATACACCTGTCAAGCAGGCACTGGAAGAAGAGAATAAAAAGGCAAAAAAATTATTTGCCCTGCCTAAAAAAAGAAACTGCTGGAAAGAAGCAAGCCAAGACAAATCACAAAATGTAAAACATGGCAATATTGTTGTCATGGTCTCAATAAAGGCGTTCAATAATGTCATGATTTATGCACATTTTCAATCTGTTACAATTCACCTCAAGCAATGTTATAACTAACCCAGACCATGGGTAAACTGTAACAATTCCCTCCTTGTATTTAAGACAACACCATGCATTTGCAGTTTGATTTACATATAGAATAACCCATTTTTTTAAAGGACAGATGTAGGTTTTTTGTATCAAAATTTGAACACACTACGATCTCTGAGAAACTGACAAAAAGGTGAAAAGTGTTACAACCATCCCCAGTCTCCCCTACATAGAGACTGCTGCGCTAAGGGGCAGGGTGGAGTAACCGGGTGGTAGCCGGCTAGTGACAGTGTCTGAGGTTCAGGGCAGGGTACCGGGTGGAGGCTGGCTAGTGGTGACTATTTAACAGTCTGATGACCTGGAGGTAGAAACTGTTTATCAGTCTCTCGGTCCCAGCTTTGATGCACCTGTACTGTCTCTGCCTTCTAGATGGTAGTGGGGTGAACAGGCTGTGGCTTAGGTGGCTAAGGTCCTTGATGATTGTCTTGGCCTTCCTGTGACACCGGGTGCTGTAGATGTCCTGGAGGGCAGGCAGCGTGCTCCCAATGATGTGCTAGACTGACTGCACTACCCTCTGGAGAGCCCTGCGGTTGTGGGCGGTGCAATTGCTGTACCATGCGGTAACACAGCCCGACAAGATGCTCTCGATGGTGAATCTGTAGAAGTTTGTGAGGGTCTGAGGGGCCAAGCCAAATGTATTCAGCCTCCTAAGGTTGAATGTGCATGACGAAGAACTTGAAGCTTTTGACCCTGAACTGCGTCCCCAACGATGTGGATGGGGGCATGCTCTCCGTGCTGTCTGACTGCCCATTAACAACTGCACCCGTTACTGAGATGGCTGTTCCATTTAGGTAGTCTCAATAGTCAATCTTCCCAGTCATTCTCAATGCAGGTTGCGGGTGATTAAAATGTCAAATTATTGGATATCCTCACTCTGGATGGATTCCAATAGGAATTACACATCCCTTTGCAAGCCAGCATAATGTGACTTGCATGCTTGACAAGGCCTGTAAACCAGGAGTTTCAAACCACTGGGTTAGGGCCCTCAAAGAAAGGCCTTATGATATATCCCACTGAGAACACATTGATTGAATCAACGTTTTTTCCATGTCATTTCAATGGAATTGCGTTGAACCAATGGGGAATAGACGTTGGGTTGACGTCTGTGCCCAGTGGGATGTAATGTATTGTCATAAAGAGTTTAATTTTACACTGGGAAATATGTAAATAAGGTAGAATAAATTCTCCAGTTGAATTGTATTGTAACCTAAAATTCTAAATTGAGCGAACATACAATTCAACTTGAGAATGTATGTTGATGAGAACTCACAATCTTATTGCAGCTGGTTGCCTTACAATTGTATGTTGAGTCAACATATTTTTTTACAGTGTAGGACTAACACAATGGAATTCAGAGAGAAAGAAGTTGCCTGAAGCTCATTGAGACACAGACCATTATGTGTAACCTGTGGTCATCCACAAGACAACACAGCAGCGTCCTTTAGATCCCTTAACAGTAACATGTTGAGGAGAGGCCCACCAACATGAACAAGGATGTGATCACTGTTATGTGGTGATTGATGAACCCCAATTAGCTCCTAAGCAGTACTTCCGACCAGAGAAAATACAGAAGTAATTTTCAGGCTGTGTAATTATAACCCCTCTCGTTTCTGAATGCCTCTTCCTTTTAAACAGGGATAATCAAATAGACCAGATGAATATGTATCTGCCATGTGAGCAGACCTAGATGGTGTTGACCCTCTGTCAGCACTGCAACGTATAGTTAATGGCCAGTCAGTTATGGCAAAAATAACCATGCCTCCTTTTAAGAAGGTAATCAATTCAATCTTCGGTCAAATGGCTCAGATTGATGCTTAATCTTTATTCCCTATAAAGTGCACCTCAATTGAAGGTTTCTGCGATTATTGGCTTATGTTGAGTAAACATCTTTTCGGTAATATTTTTTGCTGAGCACAACCATTAATTATGATTGGGTGTGTTTAACATAGGGGTAAATCCATTTGAATTCAATCACTTTTTGGCAGCATCCCTTTCGATTTAAACAAAACTTTCCATACATGGGCTTCCTGAGTGGCGCAGCGGTCTAAGGCACTGCATCGCAGTGCTAGCTGCGTCAATACAGATCCTGGTTTGATCCCAGGCTGTGTTGCGACCAGGAGACCCATGACGAGGTGCACAATTGGCCCAGCATCGTCTGGGTTAGGGGAGGGTTTGGCTGGCCGGGTTGTCCTTGTCCCATCGCGCTCTAGCGACTCCTGTGTCGGGTGCAGTGCACGCTGACACGGTCCTCAAGTGTACGGTGTTTCCTTCGACGCATTGGTGTGGCTGGCTTCCGGGTTAAGTGGGCATTGTGTCAAGAAGCAGTGCGGCTTGGCGGAGTTGTGTTTTGGAGGACGCATGGCTCTCGACCTTCGCCTCTCCTGAGTCTGTACGGGAGTTGCAGTGATGGGGCAAGACTGTAACTACCAATTGGATATCACAAAATAAAAAATGTATAATATATATATATATTATATATATATATATATAATCAAACTGTCCACTTAGGAAGCAACACTGATTGACAATAAATTTCACATGCTGTTGTGCAAATGGAATAGACAACAGGTGGAAATTATAGGCAATTAGCAAGACACCCCCAATAAAGGAGTGGTTCTGCAGGTGGTGACCACAGACCACTTCTAAGTTCCTATGCTTCCTGGCTGATGTTTTGGTCACTTTTGAATGCTGGTGGTGCTTTCACTCTAGTGGTAGCATGAGACGGAGTCTACAACCCACACAAGTGGCTCAGGTAGTGCGGCTCATCCAGGATGGCACATCAATGCGAGCTGCGGCAAGAAGGTTTGCTGTGTCTGTCAGCATAGTGTCCAGAGCATGGAGGTGCTACCAGGAGACAGGCCAGTACATCAGGAGACATGGACAGAATGAACTGAACTAAATAAGGAGCTGATGAGACCAGGTGAGTAACTAACACAGGTGAAATCAAAGAACAAAAATGAACGACAGGGCTACCCACTGTCAAATGCCCATGTCTATTCTATTATCTATATTTCTATGATTTCAATATTTTTCCTATGGAAGGTTGAAAGTATAAACGATATTCCCATTCAAGTCATCACTCTCTGATGTGTGGACTTCCAACCATCACTGTGGTATCATTTGAAAGTTGAAATTTCGAATGTATTCCCATTTTAGTACATTTATCAGCCAAAACATGACACCTAGACTGTATTCAAGAGCATGTTGTGTCTCAACTGATGGAGGGCACAACACCAAAACCTTAGGTGATGTAAAATAAGGTCTAAACTAAAACATACTGTATGCAAATATGAAACAAATGAGTTTTTGCATTTTCCTGTTTGCAAGCTTTTAAATTATATCATTGTCAACCATTTATCTTTTACAGTTATGAAGACAAGGATGTCTCGAGGTATGGTGAGGTATGCAAAATCTGTCAATTTTGAGCACCTTAATCTCTTGAATGTTTTGGCATTCAGGTCCAAAATGTCACTTTCTGAGCTCTTCTATAATGGTCAAATATGTATGAAAGGTTTGTTCAAATCAAAAGGGGTGCGGTCCAAAAGTGATTGAGTTAAAATAGATTTACCCATAGTGCACATTCAGAGCAATATATTGGAATTCATATTCTATGTCACTGACAAATGAGGCACCCATCTCCCCTTAACATCCATATTGACTATGTCTCGTTTCAATTATCCTCCGACTAGAACTGTGACTACAGAGTATACAAACTGTGCTACAGTTGCTACCACTGCAGCTGGCTCAGAACTTAATGGAACCTACTGAACCATCAGATAACCCACTAGCCTAAAAGGGATCAACTTCTTCAACCAAGGCCAAGCCTGTGTCCTGGTCAATAAGGAGTAAAACCAACACTCGATCCCTCCAATGTCAACAACTACAGACCAGTATCCCTTCTTTCTTTTCTCTCCAAAACTCTTGAACGTGCCGTCCTTGGCCAGCTCTCCTGCTATCTCTCTCAGAATGACCTTCTTGATCCTAATCAGTCAGGTTTCAAGACTGGGCATTCAACTGAGACTGCTCTTCTCTGTGTCACGGAGGCTCTCCGCACTGCTAAAGCTAACTCTCTCTCCTCTGCTCTCATCCTTCTAGACCTATCTGCTGCCTTTGATACTGTGAACCATCAGATCCTCCTCTCCACCCTCTCCGAGTTGGGCATCTCCGGCGCGGCCGGATTGCGGCTTGGATTGCGTCCTACCTGACAGGTCGCTCCTACCAGGTGGCGTGGCGAGAATCTGTCTCCGCACCATGCGCTCTCACCACTGGTGTCCCCCAGGGCTCTGTTCTAGGCCCTCTCCTATTCTCGCTATACACCAAGTCACTTGGCTCTGTCATATCCTCACATGGTCTCTCCTATCATTGCTATGCAGACGACACACAATTAATCTTCTCCTTTCCCCCTTCTGATAACCAGGCGGCGAATCGCATCTCTGCATGTCTGTCAGACATATCAGTGTGGATGACGGATCACCAGCTCAAGCTGAACCTCGGCAAGACGGAGCTGCTCTTCCTCCCGGGGAAGGACTGCCCGTTCCATGATCTCGCCATCACGGTTGACAACTCCCTTGTGTCCTCCTCCCAGAGTGCTAAGAACCTTGGCGTGATCCTGGACAACACCCTGTCGTTCTCCACTAACATCAAGGCGGTGACTTGATCCTGTAGGTTCATGCTCTACAACATTCGCAGAGTACGACCCTGCCTCACACAGGAAGCAGCGCAGGTCCTAATCCAGGCACTTGTCATCTCCCGTCTGGATTACTGCAACTCGCTGTTGGCTGGGCTCCCTGCCTGTGCCATCAAACCCCTACAACTCATCCAGAACGCCGCAGCCCGTCTGGTGTTCAACCTTCCCAAGTTCTCTCACGTCACCTCGTTCCTCCGCTCTCTCCACTGGCTTCCAGTTGGAGCTCGCATCTGCTACAAGACCATGGTGATTGCCTACGGAGCTGTGAAGGGAACGGCACCTCCATACCTTCAGGCTCTGATCAGGCCCTACACCCAAACAAGGGCACTGCGTTCATCCACCTCTGGCCTGCTGGCCCCCCTACCTCTGAGGAAGCACAGTTCCCGCTCAGCCCAGTCAAAACTGTTCGCTGCTCTGGCACCCCAATGGTGGAACAAGCTCCCTCACGACGCCAGGACAGCGGAGTCAATCACCACCTTCCGGAGACACCTGAAACCCCACCTCTTTAAGGAATACCTAGGATAGGATAAAGTAATCCTTCTAACCCCCCCCCCCCTTAAAAGATTTAGATGCACTATTGTAAAGTGGTTGTTCGACTGGATATCATAAGGTGAATGCACCAATTTGTAAGTCGCTCTGGATAAGAGCGTCTGCTAAATGACTTAAATGTAAATGTAAATGAGTAAGGAGCCCTACAGCAAAAATGCTAACAGAAAAAAATACATTGAGGTCTTTGATGACCTGTTAGACAGGCAGTAGTTCAATAAGACAGAGAGAAGTGACCTGGTGCATTAATCAAAACTCAGTGCTGCCTTTCTCCTCCCAGCTAGCACATTTGCATCCTTGGAAGTTGTGGGAAAGTACATTTTTGGTTTCCCATTGGTTCTGGGAATGAAGCCATACGTTCCCTGACTGGTAAAACATTTTTTTTTTTTAACATTCTGAGAACAGAACTTATATTTTTAGGTTGCAGGGAGGTTCTGAGAATGTTTTGCTATGGTTCCCTGGAAGTTTTCCTGGGAGGTTTTATTACTGTTCTGAGAAAGAAAATTACACCTGTAGGAAACGTTATGCTGAAGTACTTAAATACCCACCTAAGAAACATATGGTTCTCAGAATGCTAGCTGGGTATCCTGCACCATTACCAGAACATTGTGTGAAGGTTGTATACAAAATAACCATAAGACAACCACACTCTCACCAAGCAATAAGAAACATATGGTTCTCAGAACGTTATGTGCTAGCTGGGCTGACTGTAAATACAGCTGCACCAGCAGCACTTCGCATGTCTGAGCGTGACTGTAGACAAGAGGTTATTTACTATCAGAGAGCATGTTCTACGGGCATGAATATTCCTGAAAGACAGAGAGGGGAGGGGCAGGGAGAATGGGGCCAGGAAGTTATATTGATCAGAGCTTTAGAGAAGCCTGAATTTCAGGATATATCTATGATGACAAGAAACCTCACAATTATCTTAAAACCACTGGATATATTTCAATTGCACTGCTATCCACTCGAAATGTATCTGGCCTTCAAAGGAGTCTGTGGAGAAATTATATTAATGTTTGGAATTATTGCAAATTAAATCATGCATAAGGCCATTATTAACAACATGTGCTCAAATTCTTTCAAGCTCACACTCCACATTTGAAAGCATTCTGTTAAAAGTTTGTAGCTGGAACCAGTCATTCAGTTGGATTTGGGTATGCAGACAATTTGTTTGTTGCTGTCACACCCTGATCAGTTTCACCTGTCCTCGTTATTGTCTCCACGCCCTCCAGGTGTCGCTTATTTTCCACAGTGTATTTATCCCTGTGTTTCCTGTCTATCTGTGCTAGTTTGTCTTGTATGTTTCCAAGTCAACCAGTGGTTTTCCTGTTCGCCTGCTTTTTGCATTTCTCCTTTTTCTAGTCCTCCCGGGTTTTGACCCATGCCTGTTTCTGGACTTTGTACTTGCCTGCCTTGACCACGAGCCTGTCTGCCACGCTGTAACTCCTGGACTCTGATCTGGTTTTGACCTTTTTGCCTGTCCCCGACCATTCTCTTGCCGACTCCTTTGGATTAATAAACATTGTAAGACTCCAACCATCTGCCTCCTGTGTCTGCATTTGGGTCTCGCCTTGTGCTTTGATAGTGGCTCCACAAGTTTCACACTATTAATCATAATTTTGGTGTATTAATGTTACCACCACAAAGACGTTTCGGTAATAAGATCATTATCTCTATATAAAGTCATGGTTAGAACTTACCTTTTGGTACCTCGTAAATTGAACAATATGGTCTGACTGCGACCTGCAACCTGGGCAGTTCTTCCCTGACCAGGCAAGAACCACCCAGGGAAAACCTGTTACCTCTTTCTATTGGCTCCTGGTTACTTACTTGTTCTACAGGTCACAGTTTTACGGACAAGCTAACCATTGATCTACTGCGAGAGTTTGGACTGGGTTTTGAAGCCAGAGGATGATTTGGAGTCGGATTTCACTGTTAGTTTAACATACAAAATAATTGTACAGTTTCAGTTAATAAAACTGACGACTGTTCATTTCTTATGAAAGTACTGATGAGTGCTTGCAGTGACTCTCACCCCCTGACATTGGCTACGCTAGTAGCTACTTCCCACGCTGTTACGGGACAGCAGTGCTTGGCAAATGGGAGTGAAGGACGCTGTGTCCCGGTGTTTCTGTTCTTGCTCTCCCCATTGAGTAGACTATCACGGTGACATCTAGATGGCTACCAATTTGAGTTATTTCTTGTGTAAGCTTCTATACTACTTGAAATATAATCCTGGGAGGGGGAAAATGGGCCACATTACTAGCTACCGCTGGCAACACCGTGATAAAGCTGCCCAGTGGGAAGCACCTCAGGTCGACAGGCACCTCGCTATAACATCGATGCACCGGTCACCATGTTACAGTAGCTACTGCCGGCGACACGTTAAACAGCTGCACAGTGGAAAGCAGTTACCCATGACTCATTGCGTCCCGTAGAACGAGGAAATAGCCTGGAGACAGTAAAAAAAATAAGCATCCAGTAGCCAATTGAAAGAGGGGGTGGGTTTTTTCCTGGACGGTTCTTCCCTGGGCGGTTCTTGCCTGGCCCAGGACCCGGGTCACAGTCAGACCTACAGTTGAAGTTGGAAGTTTACATACACTTAGGTTGGAATCATTAAAACTCATTTTTCAACCACTCAACAAATGTCTTGTTAACAAACTATAGTTTTGACAAGTCGGTTAGGACATCTACTTTGTGCATGACACAAGTAATTTTTTCAACAATTGTTTACAGACAGATTACTTCACTTAGAATTCACTGTATCACAATTCCAGTGGGTCAGAAGTTTACATATACTAAGTGGACTGTGCCTTTAAACAGCTTGGAAAATTCCAGAAAATGATGTCATGGCTTTAGAAGCTTCTGATAGGCTAATTGACATCATTTGAGTCAATTGGAGGTGTACTTGTGGATGTATTTCAATGCCTACGTTCAAACTCAGTGCCCCCTTAATTGACATCATGGGATAAACAAAAGAAATCAGCCAAGATCTCATAAAAAAATTGTAGACCTCCACAAGTCTGGTTCATCCTTGGGAGCAATTTCCAAACACCTGAAGGTACCACGTTCATCTGTACAAACCATAGTATGCAAATATAAACACCATGGGACCACGCAGCCGCCATTCCGCTCAGGAAGGAGACACGTTCTGTCTCCTAGAGATGAATGTACTTTGGTGCGAAAAGTGCAAATCAATCCCAGGACAACAGCAAAGGACCTTGTGAAGATGCTGGAGGAAACAGGTACAGAAGTATCTATATCCACAGTAAAACGAGTCCTATATCGACATAACCTGAAAGGCCACTCAGCAAGAAAGAAGCCACTGCTCCAAAACCGCCATAAAAAAGCCAGACTACGGTTTGCAGCTGCACATGGGGACAAAAATGTTACTTTTTGGAGAAATGTCCTCTGGTCTGAAACAAAAAATAGAACTGTTTGGCCATAATGACCATCGTTATGTTTGGAGGAAAAAGGGGGAGGCTTGCAAGCAGAAGTACACTATCCCAACCGTGAAGCACGGGGGGGGGGGGGGGCATCATGTTGTGGGGGTTCTTTGCTGCAGGAGGGACTGGTGCACTTCACAAAATAGATGGCATCATGAGGTAGGATAATTATGTGGATATATTGAAGCAACATCTCAAGACATCAGTCAGGAAGTTATAGCTTGGTCGCACATGGGTCTTCCAAATGGACAATGACCCAAAGCATACTTCCAAAGTTGTGGCAAAATGGCTTAAGGACAACAAAGTCAAGGTATTGGAGTGGCCATCACAAAGCCCTGACCTCAATCCCATAGAAAATGTGTGGGCAGAACTGATAAAGCATGTGCGAGCAAGGTGTCCTACAAACCTGACTCAGTTACACCTGCTCTGTCAGGAGGAATGGGCCAAAATTCACCCAACTTTTTGTGGGAAGCTTGTGGTAGGCTACCTGAAACTTTTGACTCAGTTACAATTGAAATGCAATGCTACCAAATACTGATTGAGTGTATGTAAACTTCTGACCCACTGGGAATGTGATGAAATAAATAAAAGCTGAAATAAATCATCCTCTCTACTATTATTCTGACATTTCACATTCTTAAAATAAAGTGGTGATCCTAACTGACCTAAGACAGGGACTTTTTACTAGGATTAAATGTCAGTAATTGTGAAAAACTGAGTTTATATTTACTTGGCTAAGGTGTATGTAAACTTCCGACTTCAACTGTAAGTCAATTGAAAAGGTGAAATGTTTGTTCCTTCAGCCGTGTTTGGGTATGGAGCATGCCAACCAGAGCTGTCCTCTTGAGTGCCAATTATCATGTGGTTTGGGTTGTAGGCTAATCGTAAACGGGGGGGGGGGGGATCCCATGTTTACTTACTGCATTTGGCAGGGTTTAAAGTGTGTTTTTATGGTAATTGTATGCCAGTATAAGCTGAACATTGTAGCGATCCTCACTATAAGATCCACGTTACAATTCCCACCAAGTGAGTTAACCTTATTGCCGCGATGTATAGGGTGCTTCCATTTCACACCAGCGACCCAGGTTTGTTTCCCGGCCCCACCGTTCGCTACATTGGTGTCAAAAGTGAGATGGCAGCTGTGAGGCCAACGGAATGCACATCCCAGATGTGTGAAGCGGCTGAGTAGTCGAAGCACAGGGACGTGCCTTCTCGTTCGGAGGTGGCAGTGTAGTGATCCTTGCTATATAAGCCAAATTACAATTGCCACTAATATTTTGATGTGGATTTCATACCTTTATTTAGCTAATACCTTGGTTGATGCAGAATGGTTGATTCCAAGGTGAGGCCTTGATGGAAACACATTATGTCAGTCCTGTAGACAGGGGACAGGTTGCTACATTGCTGTTGCAAGCAGGAATTATTGAAGTCTTGGTATACTGTAAGTCTTTAGTTTACTATTATTACATTTCTGTCCAGTTTATGTTCCTGTCTGTTCATCGTCCTATTTATTGTTTTGTACACTGAACAAAAATATAAACGCAACATATAAAGTGTTGGTCCAATGTTTCATGAGCTGTTAGTTAGCGTTTCTCTTTTGCCAAGATAATCCATCCACTTGACAGATGTGGCATATCAATACACTTCTACTGGAGACAATGAAAGGCCACTCTAAAATGTGTCTCAAGTTTTGAAGGAGCATGCAATTTCCATGCTGACTACAGGAAGGTCCACCAGAGCTGTTGCCAGAAAATTGAATGTTAATTTCTCTACCATAAGCCACCTCCAACGTCATTTTAGAGAATTTTGCAGCTCGTCCAGCCAGCCTCACAACCGCAGATCACATGTAACCACGCCAACCCAGGACCTCCACATCCGTCCTCTTCACCTGCGGGATCGCCGGAGACCAACTACCCGGACAGCTGATGTGCCAAACTACAGATTCAATCAAATTTTTGGCCACAAACTGCCAGAAACTGTCTCAGGGAAGCTCATCTGTGTGCTCGTCGTCCTCACCATGGTCTTGACCAGACTGCAGTTCAGCATCGTAATCGACTTCATTGGGGAAATGCTTAACTTCGATGGCCACACACACACTGGAGAAGTGTGCTCTTCATGGATGAGTCTCGGTTTCAACTGTACCGGGCAGATGGCAGACTGCGTTTATGGCCTTGTGTGGGCGAGCAATTTGTTGAGGTCAACGTTGTGAACACAGTGCTCCATGATGATGTTGGGGTTATGGTATGGGCAGGCATAAGCTACAGACAATGAACACAATTGCATTTTATCGATGGCAATTTGAATGCACAGAGATACTGTGACGCGATCCTGAGGCCCATTGTCATGCCATTCATCCGCCGCCATCACCTCATGTTTCAGCATGATAATGCACAGCCCCGTGTTGCAAGGACCTGTACACAATTCCTGGAAGCTGGAAATGTCCCAATTTTTCCATGACCTGCATACTCACCAGACATGACACCCATTGAGCATGTTTGGGATGCTCTGGATTGACATTTATGACAGCGAGTTCCAGTTCCCACAAAAATCCAGCAACTCCGCACAGCCATTGAAGAGGAATGGGACAACATTCCACAGGTCACAATCAACAGCCGGATCAACTCTATGCGAAGGAGATGTGTCGCGCTGCATGAGGCAAATGGTGGTCACACCAGATACTGACTGGTTTTCTGATCCACGCACCTACCTTTTTTTGAAGGTATCTGTGACCAACAGATACATGTCTGTATTCCCAGTCATGTGAAATCCATAGATTAGGGCCTAATGAATGTATTTCAATTGACTGATTTCCTTCTATGAACTGAAACTCAATAAAATCTTTGAAATTGTTGCGTGTTGCGTTTTTATTTTTGTTTAGTGTAAATACTTTGTACATGCTTTACATAGGTTTGCTGCATCTTATTTCCCATTACTGCCTGTAAAAAAAAAAATAGTAATCTTGCTAACTTAGTCTGCTTCCTCACTGAAACCTCCACCGCCAAGTGTGCCTTCTTCGTGCATTCCCACAGGCAAGGCAAATGGTTGTTGTGTTGGTGTGGCTCTGCCTCAGTAGTTGTATTGATCAACTAAATAGAACAACATAAGAGACAGAGGTTGAAAGGCACACCTGTAAGCAGTGTCGCATCATCTACAGTATGTCACAAATTAGTGAAGTTAGGCCTATTCCATGTAACATCTTAACAAAATAAAATGGTTGAGGACCAAATAGGCCCAAATGTTAGATAAACTGACAGAACCTGATCATCTCCACGATCATTTTTCATGTTTGATGTTCAAATATTCTCAAATTGGGAAAGAAAACCAATTGAGGGTTTCAGATGTCAGGCAAACATGTCGGTACACTCACAGGACACTAAGTTTGTCATAAACCAAGGAAAATAATATTGATATAGACGTAGGAACACCAACCAGTAAATTCACATTCGGACTCTTTTTTACAACTACAGTATTTATTTACAGACTAAAAAAATCATAAGTCCAGAACCCAGACAGACTAACAATACAATGTTTTTTCTCCAACAATTGTCCTCTCAGGGCAAGAGTATGTGCAAGGCAAAGTGTCTGTCCTCTGCCATGGCATGGCAGGCAGTTCATTTAATATCATAATAGAGGCTGGCTTTTGTAGCTGTTGGAGCTACATCACACTATTCTTCATTCTGTTGAATAATGCATCCTGTCTTGCAGGTCTTTGGCAGCCCCAAAAGCTCTGGACAACCATAGAGTATTTTATTTACAGACACATAGCAAAGGGTTTACCACTGTGGTCTTACGTTCCAAGGGTTCAAGGTGCCCTTGTGAAAACAATTACTGTATGTATGAAAAAGTAACTTTTCCAAAGTTCCAAATTACGGCCATGGAAAACGTTATATTTACTTACTATCAATATGACACAGTCAGGAAGGTATACAAAGTACATACAAGAGAGGACATAACTTCACCTTGAGGAAAAAGTCCATTATTTTAGATTTTGATAACATTGATGAGAAGCTAGATTTCATTGTAAACCTCATAATACTAATGAGTAAATTCTATGTTCATAAATGTACATTTTCAAAGAAGACCCACAGATGTCAAGCCTTCATGTAGGAATTTGTAGCTTTACTAAATTCCCTATTAACAGAAAATGTATTTGTACTGTAAAATACTATAATGCAATCTTTGATGTATGATGAAATATGATCTGATTATTTTCTTTATATTATTTATAGATGTTGTGTAGTTTTTGTTTTTTTATAATTCGGTATGTGTTCTTGCCTGACTTGTATATTGTAACGTTATTGTTTATTTTTGTCAAAAAACAAAACCAAACAAGAGAGAACATAACCCACTGGGCACAGACGTCAATTCAACATCTATTCCACATTGGTTCAACGTAATTTCATTGAAATGAGAAGGAAACAAAGTTGATTCAACCAGTGGGTGCCCAATGGTCACTGTTACGTTCCTCCTAAGAAGAGGTAGGTGCAGGAGTCAGGCGCAGGAGAGCAAGGAATTTCCAGAGTACAATAGTTTATTAAACGTCCCAAACACAACAACAACAGGTGGGAAAACACACCCAACGAAGTGGCCACACACAGGGAAATAAACGTACCACACGGAGGAGAAACCTCTACTCCAAAATACTCTGCACACGGTACAACACGACCGTGAGGAGAAAAAAAACCGTGGCGCAAACACGCACCCCCCCAGCAGAGCAACAACAGCAAATAATCCCCCACAAAGACTAGCAGGCAGCGGAGGTTAATAAACCCACCCAAATCAACTAATAAGACACAGGTGTAAACAAATCAGACAGACACAAACGAAAAGGAAAAATGGATCGGTGGCAGCTAGTAGGCCGGTGACGAAGACCGCCGAGCGCCACTCGAACAGGGAGAGGAGCCACCTTCGGTGGAAGTCATGACAGTCACGCTATCCATGTGCACAAACTTTGTTTCTTCAATGAAATACAAGAACAGAATTGAAATAAGGGAACCACAGGGATGGATAAGAAGCCTCTTCATCTTCCCTCACTGAGCAAATAGATTTTTAAAAAATCTGACACTGACAGCTTTCCATTATCTTCACATGCTTCAGTCCAGACCATTGTGATTTGGAGACGCTAAGAGCAATGCTATCAATATTTATATCAAATCCTAATAAAAGCATGAACTTATCAGCCTTGAATCATTACAATATTGAGCAGTTTCCTAGGGCTGGCTCTTGAGATGAAAGGTAAGAGAAGGGCTATGCGTGGCCTGGTCAACTGATTTTAAATTTATGCTGTATGCATCCCTTTGAAAATCTAATTCATTGCTCTCAAAAGAGCCTCTTTCTTTGATATTTCTCTTGTCACCATGAGCTGAAGCTTCGACCACATTACGTGCGAGATGGGGCAATATTGACTGTTACTTACCATACTTCCTTCTTATTTGATCACAGCAGGCAGTAACAGAGAGGACAGCACATTACAGTATGGATGCAGCAAGTAAAAAACCTCCATAAACAAGCTACAAAACTGACATGTGGAGGTTGAAAATGTATGTTTTGTACATGTTAGAATAACTGTAACACACTGTATATCAGAGCGACGGTACACGGTATTTGATGTGACAGTATTTGATGGTACATATGAAGGATCTTAATTTGAGCCAGTGTGCTACATTTTGGTAGGGGTTGATGCATTTTTTGTTAGGGCAAATCAAGTCTGAAATTTTAATGTAGAAATGACAAACTTTAGAAGCCTTTGTAAAAATCAAACACACTACAAGTTTGAGGAAAATTCTCAGCAACAAAAGAGTGATCAGATTAACATCCAACATACAGCATGTAGTCACATGATTGATAACAGAGACAATTTTTTAAATGTTGGAATTTGATATCATCTTGCAATGTAGGATTATGGTTGCTTGAGAATTTGTCAAATCAGACCAGGGAGAAAATATTACAGAGAAACTGAGGCCCAAATATGACACCGCCACTGATACCGCCACTGGTACCTCTGTAAATGCCTCCAAATGAACTCCAAACCAATCATCTCATCATGCTGCTGTTAAAACATCATTATTATGTCTGTCTGGCATTCTGTGCCACCAAGTTCTCCTCTTCTTTCTGAGGTGCAAGAATGAGATCCTGCACCATTCTCTCCCTGGCCAGTCTCTGTGGCAGGAGGAGAACATGCCAGCCGACCCTCTCATCCCAACACGCTGCCTGGGATCTGGAAACTGTGATTTCCTTAATGACCATCCCCAGTGGGCAGGCGGTGGGGCGGCAGAGGCAGGAAGGGTGACTGTCAGCCAAGGCACTGGGCCAGAGGAGGCCTCGCTGAGTGTTGGTCCAGATAATTAACAGAGCCAGTCGCCCCCGGGGGGAAAAAGCCTCCTGGGGTGGACTGGGCCTAGCGACGCAGGCCTGTGGTCACTCTCCCAGATGGACAGTATGTGCCTGTGTGCGTGTGGACAGTCTTCAGAAAGGTGAAATGGAGGTCTCACTCCCCCAGGCCCCTGGCGACAATAGCCAGTGTGAGACTGAGCCAGATAACCTACAATCCCCCTTGGAATAAACACAACTGGGAGACAACAGAACTGGGAGATCATCCGGCCATGTCTCCAGCGGTAAACAGTCTGTAAATGTATTTCTAGGAGCTGGTTTTACCCAGGGGGCTGCTGCACTGAAGCTCCCACCAGGACATTCTCAGATCTATCCCCCTTTGCGTCTCATGTCAACACATCCAGGCTTCTGAGCTTGGGGCCTGGCAGATCAGTCCCCATGGCCCCCATCATCCACATAGGTTTTGTCACTGGATTTCCTACTTTGGACACATTGCTACAGCTTAAGACTCTTTGGGTTCCCTGTGGCTTATATTGCAGTTTAATCATCTGACTTAGAGTGATCTTAACCCTCAAGAATAAAGGCTACAGTGGTTTCTCTTCATGTGACGCCATGAATAATTCAGGGGATACATTTACTTTCTCTATTCACTTCAAAAAAATATAAAGACCTTAAAGGTGGAATCCTTAGCGCTGAAACTGCCACGTCCGTTTGCGATATTACGACAGCAAAGACATTACTTCAAACAGTGAACACAATTGTTTTCACTCAGGCATCATTGGACATCATTGCACGTGCGATTGAACAGCAGAGTGTGTACTATGATTTTTTTTGTTGTTGCACGATGCAGGATGCTCCTCTGCCCTGTTTCAAAAACAAATTAAAAACAATAACAAATGTTATTTCACCTTATGCGGATCTCAGCTTTAAGATTTATTCTGCTTTTAATACACATTTTTGTGCGGGTCTCCAATTTAGTCAGAATGTATGAGGTTGTGACACGGGGAATAGATACACTTAAACTCTTAAAATCAAACACACAACTCTCCAAACATCCAGTATTTGGATGGGGTTTTGCCTTTGTCTCTGGCAAATAACACATATTTTGAACATGTAGCAGAGTTTCTCCTTTGATTGCTTGGAGAGTGAAAGATCTTCAGCTGTGTAGAAACAGAGTATTTATAAGATACAACAGTCAAATAGATTGCCTTCAATTGAGTTGGAGAAGAAAATCCTTTGGATCTATCTGTAATCTTGCAAGGTGAGTCGTAAGTTCTAAACCAGTTTTAGGTCTTACTGAGTCACACTAACATCCCCTCCTGTTTGACTTTTGTTTCCACGGTAGAGACTAGACTGACAATCCCCATCTCTCTGAGGCTTTTAAATGCTACATAAAACCGTTATGTCCAGTGACAGTGTCTGGTTGCCAAGGGTGATCTTATTTTTCATTCTCCTGATGCCGCATGCAGTTACCACAGTAACTGCTTGGTTGCAGGAGATGGCTAGGACAGCCAGAAGCGATGGTGCAAACCGTGTTAATTTACGAGTTGTTTTGCCGGCCGGGGAACATTCATTACAAGCAGTCTTCTGGATGAGGGAGTGAGGGATCTTTCTGCCACTGGCTTTGTGAACATGATTTTCCTCAACCGGGATGATTTTGTTTTGAAAAAGTTGGAGAGAGAGAATGAAATAAACAGGCACATTAGATGAGGGAGATGGATGGTTGAGGGCATCGCCTCAGGAGCAGCTAGCTCGCAGTAATTGAATTGGGAGTTTTTTTCTGTTGCGTTACAGTGGTGACAGAGGAATCCAGGAGTTCCAACTCACTTATTACTTGATGTCATAATTCACTTATTTTATGTTAAAACTCACTTTTTATCTCACTCTCATTCCCTCTCTCTATCCTCATCCCTCCTTCTCTTGGGTTATTTTCCTTGTGTTCTTACCCTTTAGTGGTGAGCATCTTCACCACAATACAGTATAGTATAATCCCTATGGTCCATTTACAGCACCCCTGGTTAAGACCCATATTGTCCTTCCATATACAGGGGTCTCTTTAATTGTGTGCAGTGATCCATTGTTCCCTGGCATAATTCCCAAGAGATGTCTTTCTGCTAACACTCTCCTCTAAGTTACTTACCATTGGATGTTGGATGTGCTCCTTGTCCAGCAGGTGAAATGGTTGTGGAGAGCAGCTGTCAGAGGCAGATGTAATTGGAGCCTATTGCACCATTAGGCTGGGCCATTAGGCCGGTTATGATTGCTGTCTGTCTCCGACAGAGTTATAGAGCCACTGTCTACATTTGACCCAGAGCACCGCTCCCAACATGGCCACAGCACTGAGGCTTAATGACTTATCACAAATACACCTGTGACTCTCCGGCGACATTCTGGTAAGTCACATTTCTTCATGCAGTGTTTCATCGGTAATAGTCTAAAATCTTTACAGGGAATTTGAGTGTTCACAGGAGGCAAACACTTGAATATGTGTGTTTTTCTATCGAGGTGAGAGTGAGATATGGGGGCTGGATTGTGGATTAGTTGGCGAGCAGCTAGCCGGGAGGTGAAGAGAGATGTGATAGTGCCATGATGATCACATTCTATGTCAATACTTTCACAACAAATAATCATCCTCAAAGCCAACTAGAACAATGCAGACAAAGTCTGTTGATTCCAGCTTTAGGCCTACTGCTTGTCTTGTAGGCTACAGCATTGTTATCTTTATTGAACACCAGCGGACAGTTTTGTTTTGTTTTTGCAACTTCTTATTCAACTATGGACCAAGAAGAAGCACATCAGTGCGTGGTTTATCACTTATGTCATTAATATGCCCTGAGAAAGACTTTGGTGCCAGGAGTTGACAGGGGCGATGGATCACTGGTTATTATTTTCCCGGAGTTATAATCAAAATATTAATTGTGCCGCTCTGCGCCCCACAGTATCAATCCATCTGTGAGGAGTACATTAAATAAAGAAGAGGTTATACCTTGGAATCCACCCGCTAATGTTCTGATGCATCATGCACACACATTTGTCTTCCCAGCCGACAGCTTGTCCTATCAGTGAATTACTCTCTAGAGTTCAACAGTGCTTAAAGAACATTAATTCACTCATGGCCAGAGCTACCTATCAATTTCCAGGGATTCTAAATGGCCCCATATCATTATCAATGATAGGGAGATTTTTTTTCTCTCTCTCTCTCTGTTGGCAGGTTTTTTGTTTATGTGTGGGACTAAATATGTTAGCTCAGCATTTTTGGTGATGGATTAAAGTCCATACATACTCAAGAACCCGGACGCTGTAGTTTAACATTGCTGCCTGCCGCTCCACTGAGGACTTCACTGGTCTAATATAAGAGGCAGTGGGTCACAGAGAGAACAGACATTGTTCTTATATTAAACAGCGATCTACTCCTACAGGCTGACTTGGTTGGACCATTTGTTATTCTAAGGACTACGCCACCTCACAGGCAGACTGGGGAATTTGACTTGAATCCCCCTCCCCCTAATTTATTGTTGTATCCCTCTGAGCCTAGACCTCTCTTTTTGCCCTCAGAACAGCCTCAATTAGTCGGGACATGGACTCTACTAGGTGTCAAGAGAATTCCACAGAGACGCTGCCCCATGTTGACTCCAATGCTTCCCGCAGTTGTGTCAAGTTGGCTGGATGTCCTTTAGGTGGTTGACCATTCTTGATACACACAGGAAACTGTTGAGCGTGAAAAACCCAACAGCGTTGCAGTTCTTGACACACAAACTGGTGCACCTGGCTTCTACTCCCATACCCCGTTCAAAGGCACTTAAATATTTTGTCTTGCCCATTCACCCTCTGAATGGCACACATACACAATCCATGTCGCAATTGTCTCAAGGCTTAACAATCCTTCTTTAACCTGTCTCCTCCCCTTCGTCAACACCAGTGGTTACCAACCTTTTCTGAGTTAAGATCACTTTCTGAGTCAAAACGCATGCCGAAGTCTACCACTCAGATTTTTTTTTTACAAGACTGAAAAAAAACATAAGCCTATGCAACATTAACCAATTAAAAACAGTATTGAAGCAATGTTTGTACAGTAAGTTACAGGCCTAATACATTATCACAGCATATTGGCTATGCTTGAATTGCCCTGCTAATGTTGCTCTTCTCAGACAATTTAGAAATTATATTTCAACATTTAAGGTATATGACCACACTGGTAAAAGATAATTTGTTGTATTACTTGTGAGGCACAGCTGAGTGAGCATAATAATGATGTTTTTTTTACTGGACTGATGGCCTACATGGTCAGTCTGAGGGGAGGGAGCAGCAGTGAGGCTGCCTCTCACCAGACTCACCATCCCTCCTCCCTCCTTCCGCGGAGAAAAGGGGACACAGTCTTCCAGCTCATAGCGAAACTTAAGTCACACCGCATTACTTCTGCCTCATGCCAATTCATGTTGTTACTCTTATGACCAGAGAAAGGGAAATATTCCTTGACTTTAAAAAAAGACACAAGCAAAGAAAATAATAACAACGGAAGCTTATTGGAATGTGCATTTTATGGCTTATAAAACTGTTGAACAAAGTCTTGACTGTGCTGAATAACAACTTAAACATGAATTGACTCGTAAAAATAGCAGCTCTTCGCTCTAGTCATGGTTTTAAATG